>NC_072736.1:48388006-48688006 GCF_026930045.1 Uloborus diversus
GCCACAATCAACAACAAAATGTTTCAACTCCATATGGTAGAGGGTTTTTTCGTGGCAGAAGATTTAGTCGTAGCCAGCATTTTTCAAGAGCACAGTCTCGGTATTGTTCCTTTTGTGATTCATCAACTCACAATTTTGCAAACTGCTTTAAGCGAGGGAAACATCAGTATCAGAATTTTTCGAATCGAGGCGGGTACAGACAAAGTAGAGACTTTCCACCACGGTTGCCACCCAATCGGCAATTTAGTGCATATGGGAATCATCAGAATTCTCAATCAAATAGCGCAAATTTTATTCCTTTGGGATCCCGGTCTGATTTTTATTCACACGTCAGCAAGCCGGAAAACTGAAGCCTAGGACCGACAGGGCAGAGCGTCAGTCCTCAAAGCTCAACCCATCTGCCAAACCCTTCGTCGCTACAAATTTTGTACCACCAATTATCGAGTGTGTCTCCCCGATTCAGCCTATCGAAAATGTCATTTTTCCCGAACCACGTCTTCTCCCAAATGTTTCACCACCTACTGAACTCATTTTCTAAGTGAATTCGGACAATGTTCAGCTCCAAAGTCTTCCAATCTTTGAAGCCTGCACTTAAGTATAAAAATATTGCCAGAGACGTTACAATTTCTACAATCAATTCCGATATTGTATTTAAAGGTTGTATAGAAGTCACTCTCAAAATTCAGGGAAAATGTTTCAGACATATTTTGTACCGTATTGAGTTTCCTGACAATTACACTTGTGTAGGTCTCCCTGGATACGATTTTCAAGTGAGATTTGCTGCCCAACTGTGCCCAGCAGAAAACGTGGTGAAAATTAAGGATATGACCATCCAACTCTTTAAATTCAGTTCGTCTTCGAGTCTTTCTCAACCATGTAATAAACCTCAAGCTGATCAAGGAGATGCTGTAAATAATGTTAGTAACCAGGGCCATAAGCATGACACACACACTGAAACACCAATAAGGGTCACATCTAAGAAGAAAGTTAAACTCGAGTCAGGCCAAGAAAGTTACATTTTAGTCGAGATTAGTCCAAATTCTTCCTTACATCTTGAAGAAAAACTTTTGTTCACACATTCTTTGAAGAGTCCTTTATCATCTCATGACATAATTATCAATAAGTCATTAGTTCAAGGTAAAGAGAATTCCTTTTTAATTTATGTCAAGAATAACTCCAACAAATGTTTTCATATAAACAAGAATTCTCGTGTTGGATATGTAGAAAATTTTGAAGACATCTTAAAAAATAATTCCACCCCATCTAGTCACTTGGTAAATTTAATTCAGGCGTCACCCGAGGTTTTGAGATTACGGAAGGAGGAATTCAACTTAAGTGATTTCCAATTAGGCCATTTAAACCCCGAAGAAAGAAATTCTCTATCTAAAATTTTGAGCGACAATTATCAAGCATTTAGCAAATCTCTTGCTGCTATTGGAGAATCGGATGCCATTACCCCCCAAGCTGGACTTTATACATGAGTATCCAACGAAGCAAATGCCCTATCCTATCCCTCAAGCTTTAGTAGCTGAGGCTAAAAAGCAAATTAACGAGATGGTTCAGGCCGGAATCATTAGAAAAGGAATTACGCCTTTCGCGTCGCCCATTGTTATGGTTAAGAAGAAGGGAACAGACGCATCTGGGAAACCAAAGTATAGATTGGCTGTCGATCTTCGTTTGATTAATTCTTTGCTCAATGCGCCATCGTACCCTATTCCGAAAATCCAAGACATAATTTCTTCCTTAGCAAAATTTAAGTTTTTCACAACTTTAGACCTACACCAAGCATACCACCAAATTGTCTTGCCCCCACAGTACCATGAGAAAATCGCAGCCACCACACCTTTCGGAATTTATCTTTATCAGATAATTCCATTTGGTCTAATTGCAAGTTCGTCATTCTTCCAGAATTTCGTAGAAATTTTGATTGCTGAGTCAGGGATCGATTCTATCATAGCTTATCAGGACGATCTGCTCATTCCTAGCAACTCGTTTTCCCAGTCCCAGGAACATTTAGCCAAGCTGTTGGCCGTTCTTAAAAAGCACAATGTCACACTTAGTGCTGGGAAGTGTAACTTTCACAAGAAGATCATAAATTATTTGGGTTTTCACCTTTCACAACACACCATTGAACCAATTCAGTCGAACGTGGCCAAGATTTCCAGTTTTCCGGTGCCCAAAACCAAGAAGCAACTAAGAAGATTTCTGGGTGTCTGCAATTTCTATAGAAATTTAGTTCCTGATTATGCGCAACTCACACGTGATTTTCATATATTGTCGTCTCCCAAGACTAAATTTACATGGACTTCCATCCATCAAGAAAATTTTACTAAATTGCAAAACATCTTCTTAGCAAAACCATTTTTGATCACACCAGATTTTGACAGTATGTTTTATTTACATACCGATGCCTCAAAAGTAGCTATCGCTGCCATCTTGATGCAAAAGCGTGGTCAGCATTATCTTCCTGTGTCATTCTTTTCGAAATCGCTATCCCATTCTGAGTCCCGTTATCCAGCAATAAAGTTAGAACTCTTTGCCATTGTTAAAGGTGTCCAAGTTTTCAAATATTTTCTCTATGGAAGATTATTTACAATCATAAGTGATGCGAACGCTCTCAAATTCTACAAAAAAATCACTAACCCGGCTGATATCATAACAAGGTGGCTAATGTTGTTGTCACAATATAAGTTCATTTTTCAACCAATCAGTGGATCTCAAAATATTTTACCTGATTTTCTTTCCCGGATCCCTATCAATGAATCAAATTTAACGTCTTTATGTCAAGGTAATGAAATTCTGAGTGATGAAAATGCATGACCTGTTATCTCTTCGTCTCTTGATCTCGAACATGAAACACACTGTATTGCACATGGTAATGAAAATAATAGCAAGTCATATATGGCTGAAAATGTTGAGTCTGGTTCGTTTTGTGAAGGTGCACAAATTCTCACAAATCAAATTAATGGCTCAATATTGAGTCACAACATAGAAGAAAATCAAAACACCCGAACAATTGACAATATAGAGTTTTCTCTTGGGGACTGCCAAAATTTTTACTCTATGAATAAGTCGAATGTTCAAGGGGACAACACTGAAATTTCTTCTCACTTATTTAAAGATACTAGTCATGAAAATGTCACCCGAATAGTAATTACCCGAATATGTTTGCACAAATAGGGCACGAACAAAATTATGAAGATACGCAAAAGCTTTATACTGATACTCACAATTGTTTTTCTAGTGATAATAATTCGAATGTGTATGACGAAAATGCTCAATCTTATCCATCTTCTTCCTCGAAGAATGTATTTACAAATTCTTTATTCAATCACAATACACAGCTTCATGGTCAAGACATCCCTCAATTTGGTTTTTCTGTACATGAGCATTATAATAATCAAGTCGGTTCTCAACATCTACCACAAAGTGGCGATTTAAATTCAAATAATGCATTATCTTACAAGCGTTGCAATGCCAAACAAAATAATGCCAAGTATGTGTCTGATACTCTAAATGACCATGAAAATCATGATGCCACACAAAATTGTCTTTCTTTATCTTGTAATCAGGTGAATCAGGTCTCACCTACAATTGAAGATGTATCACTGAATAATTACACAACTCAAAATGAAGAGGTTTTTTATGTTGAGCATGTTATCAATGGCTGTAATTATATTATGTGTGATCCAAACAGTGAATGTTTATCAATATATTTTGACAATGACCATCGAAATGAGCAAATTAATAATGATTATCAAGTTAATCATTTTGTTAGTAAAGTTTGTCAAGATGTATGTCATGAAGTGTCTCGTCATAGGGAGAACTCTGATACAGGTTCTTATTCGGATGGTGTTGATAATTCAAATGATTTTTCTGATCACAAATCTTTAAAAGAATTTCATGAAGTATTTACTATCTTGTCTGTCAATGCAAATGAAGACCCTGAAAATGAAATATCAAATAGTACTTTTTTGACACATCAGTTAAAGGATCATATTTTGAGCGACATCTATAACAACATCTTAAACAGGCACAAGTCAAAGCCTAACTATGTCATTCATCCCGACACTAAAATTTTATATTACAATTGCTCTAATAATGATAATGCAGAAGACCGGGAATTCAAAATTGTCGTTCCAACCTCTTTAAGAGCCAAGGTTATCAAAATTGCACATATTAGTCATCTCGGTCTTAAGAAAACTTACCATTTTTTACAAAACAAATACTTCTGGAATGGCATGTATAGAGACACAGCTAATTTTATTGCTAGCTGTCATATATGTAATGTCACGAAGCATCATAAAATTATTCAAGCTCCTTGGCAACAAGCTGATATATGTAAATTCCCAAATCAGATAGTCTCCTCTGATCTCGTTGGCCCTTTCACAAATCAAAAATATATCCTCAATATCGTTGATTATTTCTCTCGCCATCTTGAGTTATTTGTGCTGTCTTCTATTACCGATAACGTCATCATTGACTGCTTTTTCCATTACATGTCTACTTTTGGGAGACTTCAGGTCATGCTCACAGATAACGGTCCTCAGTTTGCATCTCATGCTACACAAATTTTTCTAAAGAAATTGGGCATTTATCAAACGTTTATCTCACTGCAACATGCATCTGCCAACGGAGTCGTGGAAAAGCTAAATTTTTCTCTTAAGGCATCCATTTCCGCTCTAATGAATCAAGGACACTCTTTCGAATATGCTACACATATCCACAAAAATCTCTATAATAATTCAATACATCCTGCTACTAAATTTTCACCCAATTTTATCCATTTTGGTATGCCGACAGCCACATTCTTTGACACTATCCAAGAAAGTGTCATCCTTCCTCAATTTTCTGCAAATAATCTTTCAAAAATTGCAAATGATATCGAACATGTGTACAAGCAAGTATATGGGAATTTATGTGATTCAAAAATCCAGCAAAACGAAGCACAGAAGAGGTGTAAATTGAGAAAGTTTTATATTGGAGACATTGTTTATCTCATGCACGACATTAAGTTTAAGAAAAGGTTTACTGGTCCCTACATTGTGAAGAAAATCAACTCAAAAGTCACTGTTCTTATTCAAAGGTTAGAATGGCCTGAATCAAGGCTACTTCTGATACATATTAATCGGCTGCATAAGGCTCCTCCTCGCTTTTCCTACCTCAAGTTTTCAATTTCATCTGCTGATAATAATAGTGTCACTGTTAATAATACACGTTCTCCGTATAATTTGAGGTGTAGAAAATAGTTTTTTTTTTTTGCTTCTCCCCTTAAACTCATACCCGTCTTCTCTTTCATTATCTTCAATGGCTCGGATACGCCGTGTCCGATGCTGCATCTCCTTGCTTGAAGACGTCCGAGCTGACATGAGGTAGCTGGGCCCACCTGCCTATGGACCATCTCTTTGGAGACTTTCAAGCTGACATGGATTATGAGCGGTGCCTGGACCCTGGTTCGTGCCTGCTGGTTGGTGATGATGATGGTGTATGCTCCATGCCTCTGCTCCTTCCTGCTTGCCTGGATTCTGGCGGTTCCTGAATTTTCTTCAAGGCTCTCCTGGTTGAGTTGTAGTCAACTTCGTGGAATATCTCTGCCTGCCGGTGGATAGCTGCCTGTGCTTTGCCGCGATGCTGTTGGTGGTATCGTCTTCCACTTCTGCTAAGCCGTGATGTGCTGATGTCTATCTACTTAAGGTGTGTGACGTTCTTTGACTTGATGATGTCGGATCCCCATGGTCCGGATTTGCAATATGAATGGAGGTACCATCTCTATCCGTATTTTTCGTGTGGCAGATTTGTTTGGTTATATAATGTCTGTATAGGAATTCTACAACACACCTATCCTGCTTGATTGTTTTACGTGTACCAGACCTGTCGTCCATAAGGACCACAACGGTGCAATGTACACCTTCTTTAATACAATATATATAACATGTACTATGTTATGCATCTCACTTAAAGCTTCTGTTATTTACTTTGTATGTCTTTGCTCAAGCGTTCCCATCCTCTATCATGATTTCGGTTCACAGACGTCTTTTAATAATGGTGTAATCACATTTTATGTTCGATCATATTTTTCTGCCACTCGAAGTCCGGTTTTCTGTTCTGTTCCCTCACAGCAGATGTATGTAATTATGCCTCTTCAGGCAAGAGATTAAATATGTTAAAATTTCAGCCTTGTCAATGGACTCTTTATATATAAAAAAAAATGTTGTAATATAAGGATTCTTTTACGCATGTTTATTTTGTTAATGTAACCAACCACACCACCATTTCACTGTTGACATGTAAATTACTATTTTCCATTTCAAATCATGCCAATATCTGATCACTAATCATACTTGTGATATTTTTGTGATAACAAGCTTGGTCACTTAAGTTGTTAATCCCACCTTTGCACAGTTTTTCTTTACAAGTGCCTGCGATTACAAGTTTTCTTGCCCGGCTTATCTGAAGTGTTGTGTAAATGGTTTGATGTCTGGTCATGCAGTCCAGATAGGATTCCAAATGTGATATTTAATAGTTGTGAGGATAATGGGTTAGGATATTTGTTTTTATACCCCTTAAAGAAAATTTGGTGACATAAACATAACATCAAACGACGTTGGTTTTCACATGAACTTTCTGTGAGGTGTTTGTGTGTTGTGCAGCTGGGATATTTTGTTGTTTTTTCTCAAATGTAATAGTCTCTCTGAATTGTGTGTCTCGATGAAGTATGTATACTGCACATGCCCATTTAGTTTATGATACCACTTGCCGCTAATTTTTCATAGTTCAGGTATGCATGAAATATGTATACAAGACGAGTTACACTATGTGTATGTACATCAATGAATGCGCACAATTTCGCATATAATCTAATGAAGGTTTTGAAATACATCTTATGAGTCATTTTTCTTTGTCATAACATCTAGTAGTCATAATATATGAGAATAGGGTAACAGTTAAGTACATTTCGGGTACTTTTCCAAATTTTTATAGTGAAGTCGTTGTTTTATGGCAGGGCATCTAATTTTGCTGAATGTGTCATGAATACTATTTTTTTTCACACTCAGGGATAGTATGTATTTGTATATACATAAGTGTTGTGTTAACGTAGTCTCTCGATCATGACAAAGTCAAGTTTTAGTCGTTTAATTATGTTGTCTCCTTATATTCAAAAAAAAAAAAAAAAATCAAGGCTTAAGATTTTTTTTTCCTTACATAAGGTGGGTAACCGACATTTGCTAATTCATGTACACTGTTGCATGCAAGTATTTTAATGTTATGGAAATTAGGGTGGAACATATTTTGTGGAAATAATTGTTAAACTAATATATATATTTAGGATACATATTTGTGTCATTTCTTGTGCTGTGTTTATATTGCATAACTCAGTTGATTTGGTTAACGCCTAACTGTCATTTTCCCTAAGCATTAAACTGCCATGTTCATCGCATGCTTTAATTTCTCCTATGCCACTCATAGGTATACATTAAAAGATTTTATGTCGTGATGTACCCTGCGAAAATTATGTTCCTTGGTTTAGAATATGTCAAGGTTTTGCATGAGCCACTTTCATTTGTTTGAATTTTACATCGTGAGCATGCATAACAATAATTTAATTTGGTGCATGAATTGGAATTGAATGTTTTCATTTTATGATAGTTATGATGCATGAATGTGTGATAGAGAAGTTGCTACTTTTACGTTTAATTTGGTTAGACTTCATGCGTCTTAAGTGGTATGTGCATTCAAAGTCATCTTTTAGTTGTGCCAAATTTAGGTTTTTGTGTAATGCATACTAGTTTAATGCATGTCTTTCGTGTTCAAAGGGTTGTGCAATTTCGTTTTCATTCCTATAAATCAGTCAATCAAAGAAAAATATTTTGATAAATATTTTATCATGAATTCAGTGTGCGTGATAAAAGTTGTTTTGACTCAAAAAAAAAAAAAAAAGGATGAAATTGAGTCACGATGAATTCTTACACGGAAATGTTTGTCATGAAATGAAATTACTAGAAATTTATCAAGGTTAATGTTTTGAAAATGTTTTTGAAAATGAAAGTAAAGTGGAATATATCAAAAATAATTATTTGAGAATTTGAAAATGTTAGAAATGATATTTATTGAATTTTGGTGAATTGATATGAGTTTCAAATCTTGTGATGTATGACAAATCTGACATAATGCACTCATCTTAACAGTGGTTTACCCAATTTTTGTGATAATTTTATGTGTAATGCTTACCGTGCAACCTTGTTATCATGTAATAAGTCATGTTGGTAATGTTAAATATTATATTGTGTGTTACTCAAGAAATTTATTTTGTATGTGCAATTTACCGAGCATCAATGTGTAAGATTTTTTTAGTTGCAAATGCTACAATACCAAATTAATATTAGGTTAGTCATTCTTATGCAGGGTGCCCATTTGTGTTTCGTGTTGTGTGCCGCACGGTTTTCCTATAGTGTTTCTGCCATAGATATTTTCCTCGTTGCTTTTCTGTTTGTGCGTC
Source organism: Uloborus diversus (assembly GCF_026930045.1). Lineage (NCBI taxonomy): Eukaryota > Metazoa > Arthropoda > Arachnida > Araneae > Uloboridae > Uloborus > Uloborus diversus. The sequence continues at coordinate 48,396,504 of NC_072736.1, forward strand.
TTTTTGGAAGGTTGGAGTTTTAAAATTTTGCCGTTGCTGCACTGTTATATGATGCAAATTTACCTAAGAACTGTTGGGGATACGCTATTCAATTTGCAGCATATATTCATTACAGAATCCCTAGTTCAAGCATAAATGGTATTTCACCCTTTGAACTAAAACATTCTCAGAAACCGGATTTAATACTAGAACGACTGACATTTTATGTATACCTAGAAAGACTGAAGGGGCCAGTGTGGCCCCTACCCATTTTTGGAGTGAATTCTTTTAAAATTTCTTCCTGAGAGAGTCCACATGCCTGATACACCTTCTTTCATGACTAAATAAAACTTAGTACTTAAATATTTTTAGTTTTTCTCTCTATGCTGGTCAAAAGATTGAATTAATTTTCCTTTCTAAGAGCAATGGCCACTGATGGAGATAAGCCTTGAAAATCCAGTAGTGATCATCCTTTCCGCCTCGAGAAAACAAGAAATTTACTTTTGACGTGTGGCAACAGCATAAAAATAGAATAAGATTTATCTATTAAGATGAAGGCGACATAAGAATTTTGGCCATTTTTATTGAAAGAAGTTTAATTAGATATATGTAAATAATGTGTAAATAGTCTAAAATAAATGCGTTTTTGAATTCAAGCTTTTTCTTTGAAGAACGTCATGAACTTTTTTTATTACTGCATAGACAATTTGGCTCACAAAGTAGAAAAATGTGTTACGAGACGGTAACATTTGGCGCCCCCGGGTGGGCTTTGTCTATTCAGTAATACAGATGGAATTATTATGACGTGATCGCCATGGAATGAACGAACTTTTGGTTATCCTCAGCAAGATTAAAAGAAGTATGTTACCATTGCTTACTATACTGTAAGAAACAGAAAATACGATTTGATAGAATTTATAAAATATATTGTGCTTATTTGCTGAAGTTTTAATTTAAGATAACTGCAATACGTAGATAATGGATGCGGTTAATAAAGCAAAGCGCACTGTTTTTAGAACTCAAACAACAAAATTAATCAACAAAATTGATGCCAAATTTATAGAAGGTAACTTAAATGAAGAGGATTTAGACCAATTTTTGGCAGAATTAGATTTGAAAGAAAAAGAACTTAATTGTCTCGACACTGAAATTCAAAAAACGATTGATTTGAAAGATTTAGAAGACGAAATTTTAAAATGCGATGAATACAACTCTAACATAGTAATTTGGCGATCAAAAGTAAAACGTGCCAAAACAAAATTTGAAGTCCCTTCCAATTTCATTGCGCCGACAGCGACGTTAAATGGTTCAGAAACAGAACAAAGAATTGTGATTCGGGAAAATGAAACTGCTCACATTAATCTACCGCGACTGATTATCGATAAATTTGATGGTGATCCATCAGATTGGCAAAGATTCTGGGACCAATATGAGTCTGCAATCCATAAGAATACCGATATTTCTAATGTAGACAAATTCAACTATTTACGTTCATTTTTGAAAGGGGCAGCTTCGAATGCAATTAAAGGATTTAGCTTGACCAATAATAATTATCAATCAGCTATCGACACCTTAAAAGACCGTTTTGGCAAGAAAACCATAGTTATTAACTCTCATTTGAATAAGTTACTTAGCCTTAATACCGTAAAAAGATCAAATGATGTTGTTTCCTTGCGTAAATTATTTGACACTTGTCAAACTGAAATAAGAAATTTGGAATCGCTGGGAGTAACAGAAGATAGCTATGGAACCCTACTTTGTCCGATTCTGATCAGATTACTGCCAAACGATATAGTATTAGAGATAACTAAGAAGTACACCATAGATGATGAATGAAAGGTTTCGGAAATAATGAAAATTTTAAAAGCCGAAGTAATAAGTCGGGAAAAGGCCGCAACTTTAATTTCAAGTTCAAGTACGCAGAACACTGAGCACTTCCCCCCTGTACATAGTAAACGTGATTCTCAAGAACTGTCTCACAAAACTAGCAAAAATCGTCCTTCAACTGCGTCCGAATTGTTGAACGAAACAAAAATTAAGGGAGGTAAATGTTTTTTCTGTGAAGATGATAAACATTTATTACGAGATTGCAAAGAATTTAAGATGAAACAAATGAGTCAAAAAAGAGATTTTCTGATGAAACTAGGTTGCTGTTTTATTTGTTTTAATAAAGAACATTTAGACAATAAATGTAGAAGCGTCATAAAATGCCGCATCTGTTCAAGACGTCATTATGAGATGATGTGTCCCGATATTAAGAGAAGTGGAATTAGGGAAAATTCTGAAGATAATGACAGTGAACTAGAGAAAAATGTTGATGCGTTACATTCTATGACTTCCAAAGAGGTTCTCTTGCAAACTTTAGTTGTAAAGTTAATTGGTAAAAATGAAGAACGAAATGTCCGTGCGGTTATTGATACAGGTTCACAGTTTTCATACATCTTGAAACCTACCGTTATAGAAATGTGATTTAAAGTGCAAGGAGAAGAAGAACTTAGTCATTCATTATTTGGTGGCGCAAAAACAAAAATTGAGAAGCATCGTTCTTATAAAATTCTTTTGGCAGATCTGAAAGGCAGTTATACTTGCAGTCTAGATGTTTTAGATCAAAACATTATTTGCAATGACATTCCAAGTATAAGAAAGGGACCTTGGTTAAAGGAGCTGAAAATGAAAGGCATTCATCTAACAGACGTTCAAAGAAACTTTGGACCGGTTGAAGTTCTTTTAGGTGCAGACGTTGCCGGAAAACTTTTCACAGGGAAACGTGAAGAATTAGCTTCCGGTTTAGTTGCTCTACATACTAAACTGGGATGGACTTTGCTAGGGAAAGTTCCACAAAATAATTGTAAAAGAAATTTTACTATGAGTGCTACAACTATGCTGTCCCAAAATGAAGTGTCAGTATCCAAGTTGTGGGATTTAGAAATTATCGGAATAAGAGATCCAATTCAACAAAATTCTAAAGAAGATGCATATAAGGCAGTTATGAATTATTTCCAAAAAAACTGTGAAACAAAACGAAGACGGCAGATACGAAGTAAATTTACCGTGGAAGATGGATAATGCCATTCTACACGATAATTATAGTCTATCGTTGAAAAGACTTGAATCTACTTGTAGAAATTTAAACAAAAGAGGACTTCGAGATAAATATGATGAAGTTTTTGACGAATGGATTCAAGAAGGGATAATCGAAGAACTATCAAATTCTGTTATAGACATGCCAGCGCATTACCTACCTCATCGCCCGGTTATTAAAGAAAAAGGTACGACCAAGATTAGACCAGTGTTTGATGCGTCTTCAAAAGGTCCCAACCATCCCTCATTAAATGACTGTTTAGAAACAGGAATAAATTTAATCGAAACTATTCCTTCGATTTTAGCAAGGTTTAGAGTAGGAAAAATAGGGGTTGTTGCTGACATTAAAAGGGCCTTTTTGCAGATATCAGTGAATAAAGAAGACAGAGACTTTTTACGCATTTTATGGTATAATAAGAACAATGAATTAACCATTTTTCGTCATACGAGAGTAGTTTTCGGCGTTACCAGTAGCGCTTTTCTCTTGTCAGCGGTTCTAGACCACCATTTATACAGAACATCATTAAGTGAGAAGGAAACAAGAGTGATTTCAGAAAAAATAAAAAATAATTTTTATGTAGATAACTGTGTAACAAGTGTGCATGATAAATTTGAGGCTCATACTTTCATAGAAGAGAGTACAAGAATAATGAAAGAAGGAAGATTTGAGCTGAGGGGGTGGGAAACTACCGCTCTTGATCCATTTTCTTTGCAAGAAGCTAAATCTAACGTTCTGGGACTCGTCTGGGATAAAAATTGCGATTCTTTAGAGATTGATCCTACATGTCTTGAATTTGAAGAAAAAGCACTTACAAAAAGGAATCTCCTTTCTCTTGTGGGAAAATTTTTTGATCCCATTGGTTTTCTAGCTCCAGTTTTCATTCAACCTAAGCTTCTGCTTCAAGAAATGTGGAAAACGAAGTTATCATGGGATATTGAAGCAAGTGAAGATAAAAAGAAAAGATTCTTGAAATGGAAAAAAGACATACCTCTTTTGCAAAATATTAAAATCCCAAGATGGTTAGGCATTACACCAGATATAAATATTAGCTTCCACACATTTGTAGATGCAAGTCAAGTTGCTTATGCCGCTTGTGTCTTCATTAGATGTGAATATTCAGGAAGAGGAGTCAGTGTTCAGCTTCTGCAAGCAAAGGCTAGAATAACTCCCTTGAAGCCTATCACTATTCCTCGACTTGAGCTCATGGCCGCAACCATAGGAGCAAGACTTTATATATCTTTAAAGGAATCTCTGAACTTAGAGCAGGTGAGATCATTCTTCTGGACCGATTCATCTACCGTTTTAGCTTGGATAAAGAGACCAGATCAATGGTCGGTTTTTGTGAGAAACAGAGTCAATGAGATTAGGAAACTAACAGAAGCAGACAATTGGTTCCACATAATTGGCCGTGAAAATATTGCGGACTTACTGTCAAGAGGATGTGGAGTGAAACAGTTACTGAAATCATCCTGGTGGTTAGGTCCTTCATGGTTAAAACAAACTGAAGATGACTGGCCTAAATCTTCGGTTAATATTAATGAAGAAGAAATTGAAAAGGAGAAACTCAGAGTGGCAGCCTCTGCAAATAACAGCAAAGTATTTTCCATAGCAGTTTATTTTGCTGAAAGACACTCAAAATTTTCGAAGATAGTAAGAATTCTAGCATGGATACTACACTTTCGTCCAAAAGCTAAGAACTCTCAAAAGCTGGAAAAAATTACCGGGGACGAAATTACTAATTCTGAGAAGACTCTTTTTCGCTGCATTCAAAGGGAATGCTTTATCAATGAGAATGCCAAGAAAACACTTCAAGGTTTACAAGTCTATGAAGATAATGACGGAATTTTGAGAATGAAGTCCCGAATATTTAATGAAACTGAGACAGAACAATTTTCATTTCCCATTATTCTACCTTCAAAGCATCCATTAGTTAAAAGAATTATTGAAGAACAACATATCTTGAACAAACATGCAGGACCACTGATATTATTAACAATTCTGAGAGAAAGATTTTGGATTGTAAAAGGACGAAAGACTGTTCATTCGGTTGTAAGAGATTGTGTTATTTGCAGGAGGCAAAGAATTAAACATCTGGAGGCTCCTCTGCCACCTCTTCCTTCCCATAGAACAGAATTGTCTGCTACATTTCAAGTTACAGGGGTGGATCTGGCAGGTCCCCTTTTTACGAAGTCAGGAAGCAAAATTTGGATTGTGATATTTACTTGTGCAGTTTACAGATGTGTTCATTTGGAGTTGGTGGAATCAATTAGTACTACAACCTACGCTATGAGAAGATTTATTGCAAGACGTGGAAGAATTTCTGTACTTTATTCCGATAATGGGACGAACTTTGTTGGATTAGATAAATCTCTAAAGAAATTAGACTGGGACAAGATACAGAAAGAATTTGAAGTTTCTCAAATCAAATGGAAGTTTAACCCTCCATCAGCCCCATGGTGGGGAGGATTTTGGGAAAGTCTAATAAAAATTCTCAAGAACCTTCTCCGAAAGAATTTAGGACGTTCTTCCTTAAATTATGAAGAACTTCTAACATTAGTTTGCGAATGCGAAGCAGTAATGAACAATAGACCTATAACATATGTCTCAGAGGATCCAGAGCTTAAAACATTAACCCCAGCAATGTTTCTACGCAATCTACCTATGACAGATACACCTGACTTGGACAGCATAGAAAGAACATCCCTAAATAAAAGATTAAATTATTTACAAACTGTTCGCGATCATCTTAGAAAAAGATTTAGAGTTGAGTATCTTGGTTTTCTTCGCTCGAAATCCACGAAAATTCATGATTTGATAGCAGTGGGAGACATTGTCCTGATCGGTAGCGAAGATAAGAAGCGTCTGGACTGGCCCCTGGGAAAAGTAGTTCAGCTTTTCCCAGGAAAAGATAATGTCGTACGATTAGTACATCTGAAGACTGCAAAGGGCTTTGTGATGAGGCCAATACAGAGACTGTATCCTCTTGAACTTAGAGAGAATGACAGGTCAGACCTTCCTGTGTTCATCCAACAAGAGCCAAGAAATATTCCAATCTGTGCTGAGGCTGTGAGGGACAGTGACTCTGGTGATGCACCCGTCACTGCACCGTCATAGAGCTGTGGAGACACAAAGGGGTGACTACTTGATGAACTGTGTCTCCTACAGAACTTTCCAGTTTGACATTAGACTTTTCTTGTTTCTTATGTTTAAGTATTTTGAATTATTTTATGATGTTTTGTTTTATTTTGGGGATTAATTAAGGACAAAATTATATTATTGATGAGATTTAGAGTTTGTTCAGAACTCAAGGTGGGGAGGATGATGGAGATAAGCCTTGAAAATCCAGTAGTGATCATCCTTTCCGCCTCGAGAAAACAAGAAATTTACTTTTGACGTGTGGCAACAGCATAAAAATAGAATAAGATTTATCTATTAAGATGAAGGCGACATAAGAATTTTGGCCATTTTTATTGAAAGAAGTTTAATTAGATATATGTAAATAATGTGTAAATAGTCTAAAATAAATGCGTTTTTGAATTCAAGCTTTTTCTTTGAAGAACGTCATGAACTTTTTTATTACTGCATAGACAATTTGGCTCACAAAGTAGAAAAATGTGTTACGAGACGGTAACAGCCACCGTTAGGATGGTAAACAGTCGGTACTGTTTATAGCACTTGGATATCCAATCGGCTGCATAAAGAGGAAGTTACAGGTTAAACTAGAGTGAATGGCATTTTTTTTATGCTACAACAATTAGGATAAAGGAAAAAAATAAATTTTTTAATTGTCAAAATGCTTAGGGGCCACTGTGGCCCCTCCCGTCTTTCTAGGTATAAGGATCAATATTAAAAGTACTATGAAGCGAATGATTAAATGATTAAACAAGCATTCAATTAGTGTCATATAATGAAAAGTCAGAAATTTCCATTAAGTTCCATTAGATATTATCCGAGTTATTAAACAAACTACGCGAGGGGCCACACAGGCCCCTCCGTCTTTCTAGTGTTAAATAAAATTAAATTATTTGGTTGTGATGCTTATGCCAAAATTCCTGATACCCACAGACAAAAATTAGATCCGAAACCTAAACGAATGATCCTAATTGGATATTCTAGCATGGGATATCGATTAATGGATCCTGATACGTAATGTTCACTTCAATGAAAATAAAGTATATGTGCAAGACATGTGTAATTCACCAGATGAGCTCCCGAAAGGAGAAGAAAAAGACGAGGAAAAACACGACACCGAAGTAAATAAAGAGTTAGGAGAAAACGAAACCAAAGTGCCCGCAGCTGCACCCCGACGATCAGAAAGAGAAAGTAAGAAGCCAGAACGATATGAAGCAATGTACACGTCAGAAGAGACGTTGATCTTTTATGACATCTCAAAACTACCGGAAGAACAACAAGCCCAGAGGAAAGTCACGATGGGGGAAGAATTGCGCTCCATCCAGATAAACAAAACCTGGGAACTGGTAGATCTCCCTGATAACGCGACCCCCATAAAGTGTAAGTGGGTGTTTAGGAAGAAAAGAGACGGAACTCTCAAGGCCAGACTTTGCGCAAGGGGCGACCAGCAGAAGGAATACGTGCAAACTTATTCGCCAGTAATTGGGATGCCTTGTTTACGATTAGTTCTTGTTTCGATTCTTTAAGAGGATTTAAAAGCTTATGTGATGGATATGAAAACAGCTTTTCTGAATGGTGAGCTGCAAGAAATTGTTTTTATGGAACAACCGCAAGGATTCAATGATTCATCTGGCAGAGTGTGCCAATTAAATAAAAGTTTATACGGATTAAAACAAGCTCCTAGACAATGGTTCTTCAGATTTTCGCAATTAATGTTAAAATCTAATTTAAATAGTTGAACTCGGAACCGTGTGTTTTCATCAGACTTGTGAATGGAAGAAAAATAATTATTTGTTTATATGTTGATGATATTCTTATCGCTGGATCAGATGATTCAGAGATAATGATTGTGATTAAACTTCTTCAAAATGAATTCCAGATGTCCAAACTCGAACTAGCTTCTGAATTTTTAGGAATTCGTTTGGAATTTACTTCTACTAAATTAGTGCTAGATCAAAAGGAGTATATTCTTAAAATATTGAAGAGATTTAACATGAGTGAGTGCAAGCCAAGTGCAACACCTTTAGAAGCAAAATCAACTCCAGCTGACTTTGAGGAAGGAACTACCTTCAAAGGACATTACTCTGAACTAGTTGGATCTTTATTGTATCTTGCGATGACAACACGACCAGATATACTGTTCGCTGTGAACTGTCTCAGCCAATTGCAGGAGAATCCAACGGAATCTGCTTGGAACGGACTTAAAAGAATTTTACGATATTTAAAAGGTACATTGGATTATAAAATTGTGTATAGTAAGTGTTGTGACTCTAATGTTGATTTATCTATGTATGTTGATTCAGATTGAGCATCAGATCCGCGTGATCGCAAATCAGTTTCAGATTACGTTATTTTTTATAAAAAGTGTCCAATTTTATGGAGCGTGAAGAAACAATGTTAAATAGCTGTTTCTTCTACTGAAGCTGAGGTACTCGCAGTTGGTAAGTCTTTAATAGATCTAGTGTATTATAAAAATATTGCATGTGAATTTCTTACTGTAAATAACATTGTCATATATGAAGATAATTAGTCTGCAATCAAATGTATAACTAATGAAAATAGTTCTGGTAGATTGAAACATATTGATGTTAAGTTAAAGTTTATTAGAAATATTTTAAATGTTGAAAAAATATATATTGAATATGTTTCTACTGATAAGCAAATTGCTGATACGTTTACTGAGGCTTTTCCTAAATTTAAATTGCATGAACTTATGTCATTGTGTTGTTTAGTAATAAGCGATTAAGTGCGGGTGTTGCATGTAATCGCTTTCTCGATTGGTTTGAAAGAAAGAACTGTGCTTATTTCTTATTGGAAGAGACATTTGCAGCTTTCCACGTAGTTTGCGAAATCTCTTCTTTAATCCACCATCGGACTTAGGAGAAAGCTTATTGCTATTTGAGAAACATCATTGGATGCTGAAAATCTGCTCTCTATTCTATTTAAAGAGCCACAATCTTGTTTATCAGGTCTTCACTACTTTTCTCTATGTCTTGCTGCATGTGTGTCCCCATGTTTCGTATTAAACGTATTTGTTTATGTTCAGCTGTCTGAATCTCTGCTTTACACAACCTTTCAACATATACACGCCAAAACTTGACGACCATCCCAATTCGCAACTCCAATTAACTGTTGGGTGCGCTACAATCACTGTTTAATGGTGGATGAAAAGGGTAAAATATACAAGTGCCGTAACTTATAACTTGCTTTGACGCTTTGTAAATTAAAGTAATTTTTCATTGTGTTTGTGGGAAGCTTTCTTTTTTTATTCTTCTGAAATTACATTACACCATCAACTGTCTGAAGCCTGTAATTTACCTCAAAGAAAGCACGTGGATTGTAATGTTTTCCCTTTTGCAGTAGTATTGTTAATCACCGCAAGGTAGCGTATTCGAGCTCTGGAGTTTCGAATTCCCGATTTATCTCAAAAGCAAAGCAAAGAATGAAAATTGAAAATTATTTTAAAAGCTTTGCTTGAAATAATTAAAAGATAGCAACAGTTAGAAAGTTTAAATCATCGCTATTTTCTGGTTATTTTCCAATAACTAAAATCACGCGAAATACGCAGACTACAGTCTATTATGATTTATCTTTCTTACTGTTGCAATTAGAAAGCGATTTTTAATCACACAAAAAATAGCCCCCATGGATCGGTTTGCGCCAAAATTGAATCAACGCCTGTTTACATATGGATTCAGATTTATTCAAATTTCAACCAGAACGTAGCATTACTTCTTGAGATATGGCACTCACAATGGAAAAAAGAGAGCGTTTTTTTGCTCTATCCTATTTTCAGCTGTTGATGTCCAAATTGAATCAGCGCTTATACCGTTTGAGCTATTGACATCAAAATTGGATCACCACTTGTACCTGTTAAGGGTAATATATGGACCAAATTTTGTTTGATTCCGCAAGTGACACGCATAACTCAACAAACGTCCCATTGCTCCACCCACCTTGGAGGATTCGTGCCAAAAACCGATAGACACAAGTTCATATAGGGGCACATATGTGTACCAAATTTCGTTGGATTTTATGCGGTAGTTTTTGTTGTAGAGCGGCCACCGAAAACTATTCACACACGTACGTAACACACACATACACAGATATTTTCCAAAAATTTTCGAAATGGACTCAGCACACCTCAAAACGTTCGAATCCGTGAAAATTCGAAATTCGAAAATTTGCACGAATCTAATACTTTCTTCTATGTATTAGATATAGAAGAAAGTAAAAATTAGGTCAGTTGACGTGGAATGACTCTATAGCACGTTGCTTGCCCTCAGTTGTTTCGGTATTTTTCTCGAACAACATACGCACTTGAAACGATATTAAACTTTACTCTAACAAATGCTGAATCGATTACATAAGATTTTAATTAAAAAATATAATAACTGAGGAGAGTTTCCAAAACTTATTTTCAAAATATTTTTCCGTCATTATCACATTTATTTCAAAATATTGATTAAAAGATAATTAAGCTGAATCTTCAATAATATTTATATGATTCCTAGAATGAACCACTTTGTTAACTTGTTCATTCATAGAAACATCTATTGGTTTAATGATAGCAACTGCGTCATTTGAATGTTCTCCTAGTTGTCAATGCTGTGACGATTCATGATGAAATTTTAAACATTGGGAATTGTACTTGAAAATGTACTCTTTCAAGTCAATGTTCCCATTTAGCTGTTTAGTAATGTTCAAAGCATGTAAAAGCAAAATGTAAATATCAATAATTAGTAAGTGAACAGTATAAATCCTATTTGGGCGCTTTACAATATGATGTATTGGCTCAAGCTCCTCGATGATTATGCATTAGATTGTTTTGAGACAAAAAATACACTAAACCGAATTTCGTGGCTGAGAAAACTCTGGCGGAGAAAATATACGAGGTGTGTTTTGAAAATAAGTTTCGTTTTGATATAAAAAAAAAAGAACGAGTACAGATATAGCAAAGAAATTTATTGCACAAAAATCTACCACCCTTACGCTATTTTTCGACATTACTCCCGTTATTTTCCAATCTATTTTCATAGCGTGGTACAGGTTTTTGTATACCTATTCGTACAAAGTTGCCACCCGTGTAGTCAACCATGATTACTCTTACAGGGCTTTGGCTGGGAATTTTTTGACCATCTTCTGGTTTGCCCCCACCTCACTCGCATAATCTTCCATTTATTTTGGCACCAAAAATCTTTCCTAGGTGGCCTGTGGCACAAGAGCAATAATGCGCTAAGAGAACATGTTATCCCATGGTTATCCCTACACAATATCCCTACACAAGCGGCAATTTTCTACGAATAAGTATATAAAAACCTGTACAAAGCTAGGACAAATGCTTGGAAAATCACATGAGCAATGTCGAAATATAGCGCAAAGGTGGTAGATTTTTGTGCAATAAATTTCTTTGCTCTATCTTAACTTACTTTAAAAACACGCCTCGTATTAAAAATTGTTTTAAGATAAACGAAGGAATTTTTGCTCGTTTAAAACCTTTTAAGTTATGGTAATGTTTTTATTCCGTTTGTACCCGAGCCAAATTTTCTGTATATAATAGCTGCACTTTTTCCATTATTAATAAGGCGTATTATAATCAGCGCACTCTAGTACAACATATCTTTTTTTTCCCTCTAGAACACTTTCTGTCGAGTAGGATTTCTTTGAGGAATTATTGAAGCACCCAAAGCTTTGGATAAAAAAATGGGTTGTACTAGAGTGTGCTGACTATAATACGTCTTAATATTAATGGGAAAGCTGTAGCTACTATATACAGAAATTTTAGCCCAGGTACAAATGGGTGCAAGTCGTTGCTATCACTTGAAAGTTTTGAAACAGGCAAAAAATCCGTCGTTTATCTTTAAAAAAAAATTATATTGTTTAACTATCAGGTAGATTAATTAAATTAGGATAAAAATGCACATACTAGTATAAAAAATATCCATCTTGAACAATAAAATCGTATGAAATTAGGAACAATTTAATTTTGTGTGATGAAACGATGTCTGGAACTCAACTGATTTATTCAATTGCAAACGGATACGTACCTTTGAACCTTATTACTCACGTGACAGAAGGGATTTAGACATAAACAAATAACTAAGTGTCACGTTTTGGTTTATTGTTTGCATTATCCCAATACCAAAAATTAGAATTTTGAACATGACTTTTGTCCACCTAGCTTGTACTAATCGAAACAATGTGCGTAGGTAATGATGCACTTACAGACGCGCTGAAAAAACTACTCAGCATTTGTTGGAGGGAACATAAAATGGGCACTAAGCCTGAAACTTGATTGAACAGTTTTTCTACAATAGATTACTTCCAGTATTTCCAGTAAAGAGTAAGTAAGAATATTTAAATGGACTGAGAAACTATATATGACAAGAACTAAATATATGTTCACATACTGCAGTAAAAATTCATGGTTTGAATCGTATTCATACTTTTTTTCTAGATATTTCAGGAAATGAAATTAATATATTATAAACAGCAAAACATGCAGAATAGGATTTTAATCACTTTAAGTTCAACTTTAAAACAAGCAGTCAAACACATCCATTTTATTTTTTTAATTATCAGATAGAGTAATTAAATTAGGGAAAAAAAGCACATACCAGTATAAATAATATCCATCTTGAACAATTAAATCATGTGAATTTTGGAACACTTTAACTTTGTGTGATAAAATGATGAACTTTGAACTTGACTTTTGTCCAGCTAGCTTGTATTAATCGTAACACCTTGCTACGGAGTGTATGGACTCGTCTTTTGTCTATGTTAACTATCATCGAGAATATTATCAAGCATTTTATAGTTACTGCTGAATGTGTGTTTGTATGAACCTGCGTATGCGTATACCTCGTATACCGACAACTGGGGTGGCTTTGTCATATCCGGTGTAAGTATGTTCAATTTTTAAATGTTAATTTATATTATTTCTGTAGCTTGACAATGGACGTAAGGGATCAAACATTCTTTCAGTTTTATTCATCTCCAGGTCAAAAATAAAGTTGTCAAGATTTTGAATTACATAAACAGATATTTTTAAAAACTTAACGCGTTTGCACGTGTATGTCACGGACGAATGTTTGTGGCGAACTTGTACTTGCCCGTGTATGACGCGTTAGCTCTGGTATCTCGCGTTTTTTTTATTTCTAATACCTGGAGAAATTCCGTTCCAGTAAAAATAGTTAGATTATGATCAAACCTATTTACCGAAGATAAGACAACTATACAGCAATGTTCTTGCATAGACCTTTCTGGTTGTGTAAATTATTTTTGTGTGGAAAAAGTAAAATATCAATTTTTGCTGTCAACTTAAATTTAAACCATTTTCATGCTGTAAGTATGACAATTCGATTTAATTCGATATTAATATTTTAAAAGATATGCATGAAGTCAAATCGTTTACATTTTGTTATAGAATATTTTTTCCATGACTTCCCCCTTCCCCGACCCCACTTATTTGTCCCCCACTCTAATACTAATAATAAATCATTTAAACTATACCTATATATTCATTATCTCTTAAAAAGAAAAAGAAACCATTAAAAACTGAACTTTTGAGTTCCTATAATGTAATATTTTATATAAAAAGCAGCCTTAAAAGACGTACATTTGCAAAAACATTTGCGATATGGGTTTTGTGTATTTTTATGTGCAAAAAGCGTGAGCTCATGGATGTGAGAACAACATACGAAAGCTTTTGTTTGATTGTTTTGCATTTTTAAACTATTATATATATTTTTTCTCTTCAGCAAAAAGGATCTATTTCATTTTTGACAAAATCAAGTTTAGTTCAGATTAATTAAATAAAAATTGCACATTTTTTATCATTTAGCTAAAATTATTGATGTACTAAATGGATTACAACAAAAATTATTTTTTTAAATGCTTCATGAATAGTTCTCATATAAAAAATAAACTATAACTTCTGAAGAAATTCAGGGAAAAAACGAATATAAAGCTACATAAAATTGCTTTTAGGGTCTCAGTAGGTCCAAAAAAATTTTGATGAATAGGATAAACGATTTTTCTCCCATGCTTCTTAGAGAGTCGAATCTTCAACAAAAAATGTCATTTCCTCTAAAAGTTAATCCGGGTTCTATTTGGGAAAAGTCTAAGAAGGTTTAGAAACTAAATATATAGCTTTCCTACCTATATTTTCAAAAAATATATTTCTATAGTGTCGTATTAGATGTAGATTTATTTCAATTGCATTTCATTTTTATTGCATATTGATGTTCGTGCAACGATTTTATTTTTGTGCATGGACATTAAAATATAATAATCATTTAAACTATACCTATATATTCATTATCTCTTAAAAAGAAAAAGAAACCATTAAAAACTGAACTTTTGAGTTCCTATAATGTAATATTTTATAGTACGTAATGAAGATAAACAGCAATTTTGTTTTTCAGGATTTTCATCATATCTTCTAGGCTCCCAAAGCATGAGTCAACATTTATATTTTCAGCCTGGTTTTAATGTGTTTATTGATTTATGTTTTTTTTATAATTTTTTTTAAATTTTTTTTTATCATGCTAATTTACGGCAAAATGAAGAAAATGAGGTAAACCTTAAGAAAGTACAAGGGTTGTATAACTAAAGCCATCCCCGGAGGAAACTCTCACGTAAAGAGACATTTCCCCGCCCACAGGTGAACATTTTGCATGCGCTGGTGTTACCAAGTCAAACTTATCCTGCTTTAAATATGTTTCTGCTCTCTGTATTGTAATCCAATGAGTAATATAATTAAATACAAAGTGTCTGGATCATTTTTTATAATTTACTAGCTGCGTCGTCCGGCTTTGCACGGTCCACCTTGAAAATAAAAGTTATGTCAAGTGACGCGTGTTCAACATTTAAGCTTGAGCCAAAAAAAAATTAAAAAAAAAAAAAAAACAATCAGGAAAATTTTGCAGCAGATTGCGGAAAAATAACCAAAAAGGAAACTTTTTAAATCCCCCCCTCACACAGGGAAAGCTTTTAAAACAAAATAAAGAATTTTACTTGCTCATATTCGAGAAAAAAAATGGCAGCTGATCTTTAGTCTCTATGATTTTCTTCACGTTATAAATTTTAATAAAAGCACTGTTGCGGAAAGTTTAAATGAAGCACTGAATAATAATTTGAATGAAGGAAAGCCTTCGAAAATAGGGATTTTAAGTCAAAATCTAAGTGTCATAATTTATATAGTTTTTAATTGATATCTCCGCTAATTATTATCGGAGGATTATGTTAAATAGCCAAACATAAAGACGGGAAAATGATGAATCTATCTATAATTGGCTCGACGGTCAGATCATTGGCGTTCGGGAGAAGTATTTTGGACGTAAATAGATAGATACATACTAGGGTGGGTCGAAAAAATATTTTTTTTCCTAACCAATTTCTAATAGCACGGAAAACTTGCGCATTGGTATCCTAATAACGGGTAAAATAATTTAAAAATGTATTTAAAAATATTGAAATCTCGCAAGAGCCCTCAAGTTGAGAAAAAAATAGAAAAAAATCGGCAATTTTTAAAGACGTGTATTTTTTTCAAAGAATAATTTAATTCATTTCTAATAGTATAGAAAATACACTTTTTAGTTACCGAAATGCATAGAAAAAAAATGGGGGCACTTTGTCGATCATTTGAATTCGCGCAGAAAGCCTTGAAATACCATTTTTAATGTAAGCGTCATATTATTTCAAAAATTCTTAAGCTGACATAAAGCTGTGAACATATACATGACTCAGGGCTCACCACGGTGCAGATCCATCATTTAAAATTTTTCCAGGAGGGGGGAGTCAAAGGGTACAAATTCAGCGGAAGTTTCAACTGAAAACAGCAAAACTCACGCCCACCCAAATGTACATTTATTTATTTCTCAAAGTCGTGAGGGGGGGGGCAATGAACCACTCCCTGCCCTCCTAAATGACGGGCCCAATTACGTGGCGGTGGCAGCAAGTTGAGTCTCACTCAGCACCCTACCCAATCAACCAACCAATTCGGATGTCATTCATTATGCTTAAGTTCTTTAAATTCTGAATTCGTATCAAATGTTCATGATCTGATTGTTGTTTCCTATGAAAATCTTCTCAGTTTTCACGCTTGCTACATTTTCCTTCATCCTCTGTCACAAGTTTTGCTCACATCTCTACCGATTGAGTGTGGTATCAAATATTCAAGTTATATCAGGGCTTTGGCTTTCAATAAATATTAAACAACCGCTTTAATGCTTTACTTATTTCTCCGTTATGTTGAAATGACTCAGGACTCACCACGTGGATTCAGCAGTAAGTCGAGTTCTCCCAGTAGAAAGTCGAGTGTGTGTGTGTGGGGGGGGGAGGCACACACACAGTAACGCCCTACCCAACCAACCAACCAACCAATTTGTGAGTGATTTTTCTGTATAAGTTTTTTTTAAATTCGGAGTTCGTAACAAGTGTTTCATCAAACATCTTCATCTGAATGCTGTCTACTTAATAAAATCATCTGAGTTTTTATGCCCGCAAACTTTTACACTAGTCTCTGTCACAAGTTTTATACATCTCTCTACTGACTGAGTATGAAAATTCACATTTTCATTGAAATTTCCATGCCCCGAGCACAGAAATTTCAACAAGTGATCCAGATCTAGCTGTAAAGAACCCCAGACTCCTCAGTTAGTCCCAACGGTTAACTGTGCTAACTGGGTGTTAGGAATTTAATGTTTCCCAAATTAGTCCAACAAGCGTAATACATATATTGGAAAAAAGTATAGTAAAGAGCTACGCTCCTGTTTGGTTTGATATTAAGTTCGATATAAGTTTGATATATGCACCGTGAAAGACGATCCGAAGCATATACTAAAGTTCATTCAAGCAACAAACATTTACCGAATAACATTGAAAGAAATCATTGATCCCGTCATTCAGAGAAACTCGTTCTGTTGTCATCCAGAGAATATGATGTAGCGAGGATGTTGGACTACACACAGCACATTCGATAATTAGGCTACAGGAGAATACTGAAAACCTTAAATGAGCCGCCAGGATTCTTCAAGCTTTCATTAATTACTTTTCAAGCAGCCGATTATCTCTTAACTTATTGATCGGCTCAAGAGTAAGCTGATACAGCTACCATTGTTGTGAAATATAGCACAGAAGACTTTGAACTTTATTGAAAGTCAAAGCCTTGACATAGCTTGAATATTTGATATCACACTCAAACGGTGGAGACATGTGCAAAATTTGTGACAGAGGCTGCAAGAAACTGTTGCAAGCATGAAAACCCAGAAGGTTTTCATAGTAAATAGCAATTAGATCAAGAACATTTGATACAAAGTCACAATTTACAGAACTTTAGCATAATGAATTATATCCAAATTGGTTGGTTGATTGGGTAGGATGGTGAACTGGACATGATTTGCTGCCACCGCTACCTGATTCAGGGGTTCAGGGGTGGTTCGTTTCCTCCCCCCCCCACGGCTTTGAAAAATAAAATTTACATTTGGGTGGGCGTGAATTTTGCTGTTTTTCGTTGAAACTTCCATTGAATTTGCACTTTTACCCCCCACCCCCACCCTCTGGATTGGCGTGCCTGCACTGTGGTGAGTTCTGAGTCATTTCAGCAAAAGATAAACGTATTAAAAACATTCAAACGGTTGTTTAATAGTATATTTTCACAGCTTTATGTCAGTTTAAGAATTTTTGAAATAGTATGACTTTTACTTTTAAAATGGTATTTCAAGGCTTTCTGCGCGAATTATAAATACAAAGTGTATTTTCTATACTATTTTCTATACTAACTAAATTATTCTTTGAAAAAAATACACGTCTTTAAAAAATGCCGATTTTTTCTATTTTTTCTCAACTTGAGGGCTCTTGCACGATTTAAAATTTTTTTTTTATAAATTTCTTTTAATTATTTTACCCGTTATTAGAATACCAATGCGCAAGTTTTGCATGCCATTAGAAATTGGTTAGGTTAAAAAATTGTCTTTCGACCCACCCTAATACATACGCTAAGTTTTTAATTATATACGATGATTTCTCAAATCTCCCTTTTGGCCACATATACGAACCTCAAACTCAGACAAATGGAAGTCATATCGTTGCTACTTTACAGGAGAGCGAAAAAACTGGCGTCTGCTGCATACAAATAATGCGGCTCGCGCTTTTAGGGGCTAGAGTGGACACATATTTTTCCCAATAGTAATTAATCTAGATACCTAACGCTTTATGTGCTTGCATATTTATTACATCTAAAACAATGAAAAAAAATGTTGCAAAATATGTAGACTTTTCTTTTAGAACATATTTAGAAGACAGATTTTAAAATTCAAAAAAAAAAAAAAAAAAAACAATAATTCAAAAGTTTGAAATTGTTCTCCATGCGTCCTATTTTTTTTTTTTTTTTTTTCAAACTTTGAATTTTTTTTAATCACTAGACAAAATTATATTAATGTACGCATCACTTGTAATGTTTTATGAGACAGTTCATAAAAAATGGCTGGAAATGATAATTTACTCGTATGTTACATTTTCAGCAAATACGGTGATTTTAACATCAAAAGAGTTGAATTTCTAGTTTTATATAACCGTCATTACTGAAATTCATGCGTAAAACTATAACTAGATATTATCCGAATGTGTTTAAAGTTTCATCATAACTCGATAAACATTGTTGAGCATGGAACATTTTGAGTTTATGTTTTTATGTAAATAGAAACAGCAGTATATACGAACTGCAAAATGTAAACTGATGGGCGTGATCACGGATGCGCAAAACAAAACTAACCCATAACACATTAAATAATGCATAGAATAAATTAAATCTTGTTGCCCTGAATACAGTAGCTGATATAGTATACAAAAAGGTTCTTTTTTTTCGGTTTTTTTGTTCAATTTTCAGCATTTTTAGTATGACAAGTAGCTTTAATGCTGGTAAATAATTATAAACATTTTTTTTAAATACAATTACGCTGTGATGACTCTGATACGGAAAAGGATTTTGCATATAAATCAGTAAATACCTGAATATTGCTTTTTTTGTTACTACTTACGTTAAGTCTGGCTCTGATGTGCATATATTATTGAAGCAAGAGAGTGACGGATTCCTCTGTGAGCACTTATTTCATCTAATCAGAAGAAAACAGTTTAAAAAATATATACTTTTTATGAAGTAAAAACTCGAACAAAACAACACAACATTTGATTGCAATTTTGATATCAGTTCCTTTCTAAATAATTTTCAAATGAAAAAAGAACCAACTTCAACAAAGAGGAAGTAAAAAGTAAAATATAAATGGTCATACTTACATGCGGTTTCCTACCCAAACGAAAAAATCAAATTTATTTTACAATTCCAGTACAAAAATCAACTAAACTAATTACCCAAATATAAAATAAACACTGCTTTTAATTACTATACGATAAATTATTTTAATACCTAACTAATTATATACGGTCTCTTAATTTTAAATAACCATTTGAAGTTGAGGTTTCTTATAAACTACTATCGAACGTAACAAAGTAGGTTTAGTTTTAAAGACTTTCGCGTTTTTTTAAATTAGTGTTTAACTAAGGATTTGGTGGGTTTTCAGTTACATTAGGTAGTAGTTTATAAGAGGCGCCAAATTCAATGGTTATTAAAAATTAAGTGATCCTGTATAATTAGTTAGGTATTAAAATAATTCATCATATAGTAAAAACGAATCAGTGTTCATTTTATAATTGGGTGTTTAGTTTAGTTCATTTTTGTACAGGAATTGCAAAATGATTTTGATTTATACGTTTAAGTAGGAAATCATATGTTAGTATAACCAATTATTATTTACTTTTTAGTTCCTCTTTGTTTTTTGAAGTTGGTTCTTTTTTTATTTGAAAATAATTAATTTTTTGCTTTTTAGTGGTGTAAATATAAAATAAGTACGTAGGGTAGAGTATGTGGTACATTCCTAACGTTCTCGAGTGAGAAAACGTCGAACATAGGAGTCTGAAAACACCTAAGATGAGCAAAATATAGAAAGAATCAAACTACTGCGTATCGGAGACTTCCGAAGAATGCGAAGAAAACCTTTTTCCAATGCACAATTATTAACAAAGGAAGTGGGTCTTCGTTATCAGTTTGACTATCAAAGTATGTTTTCCGAAAAAATTCACGAGTCATTAAAAACAAAAGAAATCGCTTTAACTTTACCCATAGAATTTGAAGAGTTTTCTTGATTTTAGAGGATTCCATCTTCAGATATTAACCTGATCACTACGAGATTACTTGGGAAGTATATACCTTTTCAAAAATAGGGAAAAAACTTTTGAATTTTAAAAATTAATTTGAATTTTGAAATTTTGAATTAAAATTATGTTTTTCGCAATCACGAGTTGCGACAGGACCGTACTCATACTTCCCCACTCGCTTGTTTCTAGAAACTGTTTCTGTCCCTCCTCTTGAGCGGTTACGTGTGTAAAGTTGTGTATGTGTGGCTTGTATGTGAGTAGACCTGTGTGTATGCATGTTAACACGTATGTATGTGCGCAAAGGCGCGTGTGTGTATGTGTGTGAGTGTGTATGAGTGTGCGTGTGTCTAGGACATGAACACCACCGAACAGGAACAGCGGCTACCGAGGGACAGTGCTCTGGACCAGAGGAATCGCGCCAGAGCTGCGCCTGCAGAGGGCGGTGGAGTTGAAAAAGGAACCAGACATAAAGGAAGGCCAAATGAAAACTTATAGCAATCGTGATTGCTAAAAAAAAAAAAAAAAAATCCACACTAGTCTATGGGTGTTTGCGTTTACGGGGACATACATGAAAAGATTCCGACGAGTTGAAACGTCTTTTTTGAAGTCGGTTGAAAAAAAAAAAGAAAAAATCTTAATGCGAATAACATTTTATGTGATTGGCACTAAAAACTGACCTGCGTTCCTCTCCAGGATTTATTTGTGCGCTAATAAAGCCAGAGCCATTTAAATGTCAATGGTTTTCCTAACTTTTTTATATTTCACAATAATACGTATCACGTAACTCGTGAAAAAAGTCACATTTCTCCTTACTTGGCCCTGTTATAAATCAACATCACACTAGAAACAGAGTATCTACTGTTATGTTGTATATATGAAGATCAAAATACTACAAGAGCAATGATACTAAATGAATTCCCTGTTTGCTTCAGAGGAGTCTTTGTTCAAAATTTGCGAAATGAATACTAATGATTAATACAGGGGAAATGTTTAGAGGGGGGGGGGGGTACTCCCCCAAAAAGCAAGAGACCTTCTAAAAAGGAAAAATAGCCTCCCTTTAAGGGGCACCGGTGATTAATATTAATGTTTTATGGTACTTTGTTTAATGCTGGGTAAAGAAAGTACCTTTGTTTTATGGCACTTTCTTTACAATGGATTTTATATTTAATCATATAATATTAACATTAAACGAAGTTTATTGTTTTTTGCCCATAGCTTTCTTTCTAAAGAACAAATAGGGTGAAGCAAAGTTTTGGGACCTAAGTTAGATCATTCCTATCTACTAAATAAAAACAAAACAAAAAAAATCGTTTCACTAAGTGGGACGCTATGAATTTACAAACAGCAAATCGCTAGTATGAAATTTGAAGAGTTCCCTCCATTTCTCCAGGATCCCTCATACCCTGACTTGAAGACCATTAGACGACCGGGAGAAATATACTTTAAAAAAAAAAAGAATTTCCCTAATCGGTCCAGGCGTTTTCTAGTTTTTGGGGAGTTCATTACATAAAAAAATTCCTAGTACTGCCATAACTATAAATTAAACTAACGGCTTCATAAAATATTAAATCTAGAATACTTGTCAAACTTCAGAAATCGGACACCAGTTACGATATTTTTATTAAGAAATATAAATTTAATTGTCGGAGGGAGATATTTTTGTCTTCAGTTCTCCTTGAATTGAACACTAAATATATTTCAAAAGTGAAAAAAAAAAAAAAACTTTAATGACTGAATAAAGTTATTTATTAGAAAAAAAAATTAATTCAACTATTTTTTTTTGCAAAATACATTTAATTTACTGATTTGCTACATGAGTTATAAATACAATAGTAAGACTATAATTACAATTAACAGGTGGCGCCGTGAAAATTAAATATCCCGACTTGTGAGAATTCAATATTGTTCAAGACAAGATTTCTCCGTCAAAAAAAAAAAAAAAAAAGCACCAGTCACGCCAAAACCACGTAAGCTACGACGTTTCGCGCAGCTGACGAAAGCTGGCCTACGTAGCCACAACGTTTTCTTAGATTTCTCCGAGACCCCGCATCAGATCCAGCCAAAATTAACATCGGAAAATCTGGATTGTATATCCTTCCAAACAATATATATATATATATATATATATATATATATATATATATATATATATATATATATATATATATATATATATATATATATATATATATATATATATATATATATATATATATATATTAAATCGGTCGATTATTCTTACAGTAATACGAAAACATAGATAAAAAGCCGCAAGATAAAATCATACCCCTTCTTTTTTGAAATCGGTTTAAAATAGACAATTCCTTTGAGGTTATCCATTATTTTCGAATAAATATTCCTCTTCTAAAAGGATTTTAATTTTACATTAAAATTCATAATTCAGAATTCGTTGAATTAACAATTTAGGTTTTTTTTCGGTTTTGAAAATTCAGATTTGACACAAATATTTATTACTTATAAAATCTATCTTATCCAGTTAGAAATAATTAGATACGTTGTATGTATTTTGAGCCTAACGAGTGTTTATTTTCCCAATGAAATACATGTTTTTTCTGTAGGTAATGTCTTTGAACCTTAATGCTCATTGCCTCAGCAAACGGAGAATATCAAACAGGAAAGTGCTGAACTAAATGTTTTCTGCTCACAATAAAACTACCTAATGACCAATTCTACTCTCAAGCATGAGCACAAAGATAAATACAGCAACACAATATCGTTGTATCTAATTACCTTCAAGTATAACAGCTCTCCTGATACATAAATGGAAACGTTACTTTTATTTCTGATGTACTTTTTATTATTCTGCAAGGGAGATATGCCATCAACGCAGTAAAGGAAACATTAGAACGTGATCATTCTCATATTAAAACATTTTATGTTCTTTCACTTTTGTCAGTAATAGTTAAGTCATATGCATTTGTTACTTTTTTAAAAGTTTTTTTATACAGTAGAAACTTTTGTCTGTTTCATAATAAATGTTTCTTAACTCAGGATAGGACTTAGTATAGAAGTTTTTAATCGCACCTCTGCTCGAAGAGATGTGTGTTATACTGCTAATTGATCAGCTGAGCAATGCAAATACTACTTTTGAGCTACCATTACTGATGGTTTAAATTTGCAGTCCCTTAACGTTTCAAATCTATCAGCTATCAGCAATCTTTTTTGAAGTTACACATAAAAAGCGTAAAGGGAAAATGAGTTTGACGCAGTATTTCTAATGAAAATCCATTTTCAACTTATTTTTCTTGTTTTTTTGGTCAGCTGAGGGGGTAAATTTAGTTGAAATAGACCCGAAAGTTTAGTTGATTTACCCCCTAGTACCGATATGTGTGAAAGGCAATTCTTGTGGTAATAACTTATTCGGTGTGTCTTCCCCAATTTGTGTTTCGTATTCTCCATAAATTTAAAATGACAGAAAACACATACTTTATCAATTATTTTTTTTAGTTTACTCACTTGTCAGATGCCTAATATAGATATTTTGAGCAAATAAAAGACTTGATCTGTTTTTTTTATTTGGGGGGGGGTCAGTTTTTGGTGGTCCCACTTTGCAAAGTAGCTTCCGAAAATGTTTTTCTTTTGAGTTTTCAAAATGAAATTCGTCTTTAATCTATATCTCGTGCATTACTTACAGAAATCCAGTATCCTTCGCAGAACGCCTTGCATTGATCTCTTTCACTTATTTGTATTTGTTTTTGGTTTATATATATATATATATATATATATATATATATATATATATATATATATATATATATATATATATATAATACCTTTTTACAACCATAACTTCAACTAATTAACATACTTATCTTATTTACATATCTTTTAGAAGACCACATATCTAGTGCGCTTTATTTAATACCTGTATTTGAGAAATAATTCTACGAGCTGGAATTAATGAATGAATCGCATTCCACTTCCTCACATCATTTGTTACTCCAACAGAAGCTGCTAATCCGGGGCTTGATCTCAAGGTTAATTATGTACCATCTATCAAGACATACTGCTACCCTTTTATTAGAAGGCTAAATAATTTGAGCATATGATGGCGTCATTTTCTCTTTGTATATTTTGCATGGTTAGTAAGAATAGTAACTTCTAATCAGAACATAAGTCTTTTGAATTGTAACAGAAAACTGTCTAGCTGTGTTTTTTCAATTTTGCCCTTAACCAAATGATGTATTGTTCCGTGCTCATGCTAGCGTAGCATGTATAGACGGTAAATTTGTGTAAATATGTTAAATAACTTTACAATTCATAAACGTGAACTGAACACATTAACATTTTTCCTTTTTATACTGAAAACGACTTAAATAATAACGCATATTCCCTCGTCTGTTATTCAATGAGCATTAAAGTCTGATATTTGCTAATACGATTTCATATTTGAATGATTTGCTTATATTTTACAATAAATAATAACCAATTTCGTCAAATTAGTGCTACGAATGTATCTTGGGAATTTAGTGACTTTCGTTTGCACGACATCGGTATGTGTACGTAAGCGCTTACAATACATAGTACCGTATTTACTGTTATGAAATTCTGTTCCACTGTCAATATGCTTTATCAATCTACTTTTCCATAAATTTAACTGTACTTACTAAAATGTGTCTTCTGGTTTGATGAGGATAACCTAATTTTTAAAGTATTTGTGAATCGGAGCAATGAGACGAAGTGTATTTCGTGATTCATTAGAAAAGATAGCTAAACTTATTTAAAAAAAAATACATTCAAATAGGCTGTTAAGTATTACCAATAGAGAATTGTTTTGCTGATTTCTAGTTCACTAGCCTCAAATTTTATCTGAATAAATAAATATCTTTACACAAATTAAAAACACTTGCAGGAGGTTTCAGTTTGTGTGTGAAGTTATCGGAGTTGAAGAATTTTAAGTGCAAATTATCTAATGTTTTTTTTTTAATATGAAAAATATTTCATTATTGTTTTACACCTAATCCATTGGTATCTCATTTAAATATTGTAAGTAGAACAAACTTTCAAATTTTTTTAATTGTATTCAATTAGTTGAAAAGTTGATGAAAATGTGAAATTGTAAATTAGAAATACATTTCATTATACCTGTTTTAAATCTTACCATAGATTTTCAATTTTTCGGTAGATTTACAAATGTGTCTCATGTGCTTGGTATGTGTATTAGAAGTTCTTTAATTTTCTCGGTTTCATCAATGCAAAAAAGTTAATCAGTGACAAACTAAAAATTTTTGCGAAATAAATAGCCTGGTTTAAATCTTCATAGTTCTACAGATATTTTTCCCTTGTTGCACATTGAAAAATTATTAAGTGCAACTTGTAATTAATTATTAAGTTCATAAAATTTTCATGTACACTATTTACTCTTCAGTTCCTTTATAACGGAAGATTAATGCACTTGCGTAAAACTGAATATAGCGCTACCTCGGTCTCACTGCTCATAGACATTTGGCAAAACAAGAGCTTTTCACTGATCGTCTGCGGGACGTCCTTGTTGATTTCGTTTCTAGGAGTTTATGTGAGCTCTACTATTAAACATTTAGCTAAATCCGTACATTTAGCAGCCGCAGACACGATTCTACATCATTTTTCTAAGAAATGCAATTAGTTACTCTAAATGCCCATTCCTTATGTTTTTTATCTTTTTTTTTGTACTTCTACTGATTTTTTTTACATAGATAAAGAAAGGGAATTGAATAAACCAAATTCAAAGAAAATACTCCAAAATCGTAAAAAAATAAAAAAGGAAATCTGAAGAACTTAATTTTCGATCAGGTTAAAATGCCACGGCGGACCATCAGAAGTTAAGGAATGTTCAAACAGTATCAGTTTAACTTTACGTTTTTGTTTTATTTTCATTTAGTAAATAATGCTTGCGGTATTTATTGTTTCATTCTGATCTAATGCTAGAGGCTAGACGCAGCATAAATCCCACACAAGGATTGCCTCTTACCCTGAACATGCGAGTGACGTGCTGCAGTGTATCGGGTTTAGAAAAAAAGTCTGAACTATAGAAAAAACTTTTTTTGCCTTCCTTTTCCTGCAGTACACATGTTGTATAGTAAACATTTAATAGCACACCATTTTTTGTCTGTAAGATGGAACTTTATACAGAGCTCTTAACAAAAAAAGCTCTGATTTTTAAACGAAACTGAAGAATTATGTTTAAAAGTAGTACCGATGCTGTAAAAACACAAGCTGTTAAAAAAACATTTCAGAGCATTTTTGAAAAAAATAAGTGGAATTTATATTACATTTATTAATGATATTTCATTTTTTTCCCTTATTTTCAAAAACTATTTTATTTTTTCTTATAGTAAATAATTGTTTTTAGTACTAAAAATTGTGCTTGTTACCTTGTATTTTTGCCCCTTTAAATAAAACTTAAAAAAATCATTTGTACTTTGGGACCTTTTGTCTATAAACGAATGAAATTTTATGTGTAAAAACCTTAAATATATCAATTCCTGGAATTTTCGAACAACATTATCTACATTTTACTCAGAACAATTTACTCAATTGTAGTTTTACCACGGTATGGTTATTGTACTTTATTTGTCAATTTTGTTTTACATAATTTGTTTTTTTCAAAGCCATACCTAATAGCCGAAAGTGTCACAGATACGTCACAGTGACTCCACTGCGAGTCACAATCACAAGGTGAATTAATTGTGACGATACAGATAAGTCACATTGTTACACATATGTACCATTTTTTATGTGACTTCACTACGATATCGCTATAGCAACTAAATTCTAACCGATTACTATTTTACGTTGAAAAAACGTTACATTTTGACCTTATTGTTACAGGATGTTTTTTTTTTCTGGCTAAAAATTAAATTGACCATTATCTCTGTACCAAAATCAGTCTACAGCAAAAAAAGTTCTAATAATTTTCCAACAGAACAGTGACTAAAATGTGACTCATTCGTGACTGTTGAGTGACTTTAACTTTACGTCAATTAAACTCCTAATAGCGCAGTGGCCAGAAGGGAATGCTTATGTGACTATCATAGGCCAGTCCCGATGCATTTACTACAAAGTCACCTTCCACTGCGTTGTTACGAAGTAGCAGTCACTTACGAATGTCAGTCTGCAGCGACGGCACCAAGGAACGTTGCAATGACGACCCTAACAAAGCCATTGTAATTTTGATCACCTAGTGCCTGTTTTCCGACTTCGAAACAGTGTTGTTGCTATGTGACGTTGCTGAAACTTCACACGTAGGTCACAGAAGGGTCGCAACAGTCGCTGTGTCTGCGAGATGCTTTCGAGAAAGTTGCACTAGGTGACCTGGGTTACAATTGTTTCGTCAGCCGTCGTCACTGCAGCGTCGCACTGTGTACGTCACCGCGAACTGACACCAGCAAGTTGCAGCTAACTATATGCGGCTTCGCTTTCCTAGACGTTCTAGTTTGATCAATGTGCGATTAGTGATTCTACTATGTAATATCCCACACAGTTTTCCTACAACCATAAAAATACATTATCTAAGTTCCAACTAAACATATTGTACAAAATTTAGAGATTCGCAATTCTAAAAACTAAATGATGCAAAAAATAATTAGAACTATCAAAATGATTTAATTGGACAATTTCTTGGATAGTTTTAAATCCAAAAGTCCATTTCAAGCATCCACTGTTTTCTCATTAAAAAAGTGGTTTCCTGAACCCAGGAAATACTTGTTTGCAATCATACGCTATTTTGGAAATTTTCAATGTGTGTCTCCTATTACTTTATTGAAATAGTTTTTTTTAATAATTATTTTAGTTTAATGTGACCAGTGGCTCAACTAAGGATTAAACTTTTTAAAAAACGTATAGTAATTTAGAAAATTTAAAGTACTAGCTTAAAATGTATGCTGTTTTGTAACGCCTTTTCAAAAAAAAAATGTTTTTTATTGAAAATTAATGAATATCCATACATTTTTGTTTCCACTCCTTACCAAAACTTACGAATTCGCAGAATTAATATGATTACTTATTCAACATCGCATAGTGAGTAGTTATTTCAAGCAGAATACCGTGTAGTGCGAAAATAACTGAAGTATAAAGCAATTTTAAAGCAATTTTTAAACTACAATACCAACGATATTTTTACACTCTATCGTGGTATCAGTCAAAACCAATTTTTTTGAAATAAATGTTTTATACGTCCATTAGAACATATTCTTTTAGAAGTGCCATTACCTATTATCGTTTCCACGCACATTTTCTCAATTTAAGAAGTTTTGAAACTCTTTTAAAAACCGGTATATAGTTAGTTGTAGAGGAAAAAAACGCTAATGGTATTAGAGTTCCCTAAACTATTTTCACGAATATCAAGAAGCAAAGCAGAATAAATCGGAACTGTCATTTAGAAAGCATGTCGTAAGTGCTACATTATGCACAAAATAAATTATTGGAATCCATTAAAATGTTTTTCCTTTGCTTGAAATGAACATTTAGTTGCTTACAAAGAATGTCGCTTCCATCTGTTCTGTAAAAAGTGTTATGAATTTTATGAGAAAAAGGCAATGCTATGAATACGAATGATATATTTTACAATGAATACGTATATGTTTTTTTTAGAACATATTTTAAATAAGTAAAACGAAAAAACCACATTTTGCCTATGAAACTATTGAATAAGGGTTATTTTCTCAATACGGTAACGTGAGCGACCTATTGCTTTGTCTTCTAATCAAATAGTTATTTTCAGTTTTTAGTGCTGTAATTCATTATTGCATTATTTCACTTACAATGCTCACAAAGAGTTTTATAAACCTTCTTTGTGCTTATTTTTTATTTAACAAAATGTGAAATGTAATTTTTGTTTCCTGCTCTCCTGCTCTTAGTACACATTTGTCATATGTGAAGCAAAATTCACTATATTATGAAAGTGTTTCAAAATTTGTACATATATATATATATATATATATATATATATATATATATATATATATATATATATATATATATATATATATATATTACTAGCTGACCCAGCAGACCTTGTTCTCTTGTTCTGCCACATATTTTTTTTCTAGGATTCAAAAACTATGTTTGATAATTTACAGCTTCGTCACAATCGCAAACTGTTTCGATCGAGTTGTATGATACGTCGCCAGGTCGTATCTGGAAGTTTATAAACCGTCAACCTCCACATTTTTTGCTGACAAATATGGCTCCTTCTGCCAGTCAAGCATGATGCATGTATTGTGTGCGTACATCGCAATCAATGAGAACATTTTCTCGAATCAACGATGGTGCTGGAATTAGTGAGCAATTTTATGCATTCATAATTTTCATTCGTCGATATATGACACTGAGTCCGAGAATCTGACAGCAAATGGATCTTGTAGCATTTGGACGTACATGTTTTAGCTGGACCTTTTCAACATTACGATACAGTGGCGAATATTTCAAGTAAACGTTAATCTCATCAGCGACTTTTAAAGGTAGAATGACGGAAATGTTTGACTGAAATCACTTAAAGAGAGTAACAGAGTACGTCGATACCTTTTCTTGTACATTATTTTGAATATTAAGTGGCAGCCTAAAAGCTGAATGAGTTGTTCTGCATCCATCCAGTAAAGTTTCTGAAATATCAAATGATGCAACGAACAATGCGATGTCATCATTAGATCATATTTCGGCAAGAATTGGCATAGTGAGAAATGTTTTGCTAGTTTCACATGGTGCATCCTCTCCCCTCCCCCGAACGAAATGCTCTGGCAGTTTCGACGGGACGCCGAAACTGCCAGAGGTACAATCAAAATGTCACCATCCAGATTTTTTTTTTTTTTTCAAAATTGGGAATCAAAAAATACCTAGAACCCCAAAAATCACCCTTCCATTCTTCAATCACGAATTTACCAATTATCAAAAACTCCTGCAACAGAATCAAAGAGCGAAATTGAAAATCATCGCAAAATTCTTGCTTAAATTATTCAAACATTTTATTTGTTAACATATAGTAGATAGCAACAAATAAAAATTTTAAATCTTTGAGAGTTATTCGATGTTTTGCGAAAGCGTTGCGTCCTTTTGATTCTTGGTAGCCAAAAAAAAAAAAAAAAAAATCTAGATCGACACACACTAATTACCTATCGGTATGATATATATGCATTACGACCTATTCTCATGCCTGCCAAATACACGTAAATTTTTTTATAAAAAACGGTCGAGCCGTTTCTCAGAGGTTCTAACACAAACACCGTGACATGACAGTTTTATGTATTAGATTTTTTGATTTTTTTTTTGTATTTCTTTTATGTGGTGTCTAAAATACCTATAGTCCCAAAATTCACCCCTCCTACCCCTTCCCTTTCCATTTTTTTTTCGCAAATTTCACAATCATCAAAATATTTCGCAAAAGAATCAAAGAGCAAGACTGAAAATAGTTTCAAAAATTTTATTTGTTATAAATATATATGGCAATAAATAAAATTTCCAAATCGTTGAGAGTTTCCGAAGCTCCATCAAGTGGAGCCATGTTGCGATATTTTGCCGGAGAGTCACGAAAAAAATCTAAAAAGGGACTTCCTGATTACCTAGCGATGTGAAATATACTTTATGTCCTATTCTCATACCAAACAACTACGCATAAAAATGTCATGAAAACCGATCGAGCCGTTTTGGAGGAATTCAACAAATAACACCGTGACAGGTGATTTTTATATAATAGACTAGACTAAATGATATAGTATTAGTGTTTACTTCAATTTGCCATATCAATTCTTTTCAAATTTTGTTATGTGCATCTATTCATACATTTTACTATACATATCATTTCGTGTGTGTTTCAAGGTTTTGTATAAATACTCCCTGAAGTAGAAGACAAGACAGTTCTGTAGCTGGCATTAATTGGCTATGAAGTAACGTCTAGTGTGCAAAGAATGTTATTTTCTGCAGAAATATCCTCTGGTGTCTGTGAACCTTGTTTTGCCTTGAAAAATCCGGGTGAAATTAAAAGCAAGCTATACAAAAAAAAAAAAAAAGAAAGAAAAAGAAAAAAAATGACTTGCCAACAGAAAGACAACACACTTTTATAAAACATGAATTCTTTAAATAAAGAATTGAAAAATTGCTGCGTACTTGTTTTGTAATTTCGGTCTTCACTTTAGAGGTATTTTTAAATGACAGTAATTACCTAAAAATTTGGAAAGCTTTTACAGCCCTTGGTTTACTTTGTTGTGTTACTTTAAAACTTTTTTGCGTTAATTCAAATAGGAATGAAATAAGAAGATTGTTAAGTCTTTCTACCGAGAGGTGTTTTGAGAGTTCATGTCATCAGAAACTTTGGTTTTTAACACACATTGCTAATTTGTATATGACAGTTTATACCGATATGAGGACTGTTTAGAACAGCGGTAGACAACCCGCCGACCGCGATCGACCGGTCGGTCTATCTTGATCTTGTTTTCAGTCGATCGAATTAACATACTGGAATTATTATTATTATTATTATTTCGTAAAAGTACCAATAGTAATTATTATTTTCTGCAGAACACTCAACTTCTAAAACAAAAGTTATTCACAACATTTTTAGAACTTCTTGTTACCGCTGGAAGTGCCGCAACTTCTAACATTTTAGACAAAAAAAAAAAAATTGTTTTGACTTTTGTTTTTAAAAAAAGTCTCCAAAAGGTATTACAGATTTCCAAATCATGCTCGGTTAGAATGTTGTAGAAATTTTTGAAGTAGGAAAACACTATTTTGAGCAACATTTTACCAGTGGCCCGGAAAGGGGAAATTCCCAACCCCCGAAATCGATCTTAGTGTTCGATAAACTAGGAAAGTAGATAGGCACAGAATTCAGGTTGCCGATCACTAGTTTAGACGATATCCTCCTTCTTCAAAAGGTAGATTCTGACTGGAGTGAAACTGAAAGTCGTCGCAAAATTCATTCTGTTTTGTGTATTTTGTTATGTTTTGTTTTCCACGTAGACGTTTATTAACGTTATGAAAATTACTATTGGCGATAAAAATCAAAATGAAAAGATAAGAAATAAGAAGAAAGTTTTAAAAGGAAGCAGGTTTTTTAATGTATTTTCTTTATGAGTGCAAGGGTTTTTTACTGTCCGGTTTATGAATGCAGAAAATTGCTTATTTCTTTCACTTCACCTCGTCTATTTCGGCTCTTACATAGTCGCCAAAAGAATCTAAAACTAATTAGTGTACTTTGATTTAATTTTGTGCATTTTTTATGCTTACTTTTCTCCCAACAAGTATATCTCTGAACAATGTATATTTAGAAAATTTATTGTATATTTCGCTTTGTCTTCCCAACTTGCGGTTTAATAAATGAAAATTGATTTTCAATAATCATTTACAGCGCAAATACATAAAAGATCTGAACCGCAGAACCTAATGCCTTTTGATGCAGATAAAACTTCCAAATGAGCAATCCTCTTTCTATACACAAACCACTGAAAGAAACAGCTAAATATCCCCCTTCGGCAAATCAAACTACTTGTAAAACAGTTCTTCAGCCTCATAAACGGAAACACTTTTTATGGATGTAATATATATCGTTTTCGGTGGAATCAGACATTTGCAGCAGAGTAAAGAGCCACAAACAATGTTTCGCTTTTGATTGCAAAAGAAATATCTCGAAACAAACTGTGTAAGGAAGACACTGTTCGTGTAATCTTTCTAGTTTTTTTGCTATAGCGCCGTTAGGGAATTTTTCTTTAACCTTAAACTTTTTCCCACTTTAGTCAGTTTCCTTTTAATTTCGTATGCATTAAATGACCTCTGCACGTGTAGCTGAATCTTTACGTTCGTTGTCAAACATTAATAAAAGAAAAATACACAAAAATATAACTGAATTATAAAAGTGATGATTTTTTTCATGTATTCCCGATAAATGATTTCTACGTAATGTGTCATGCTTGAAACTGAAAACTACTTAACTCGCGAGAGCTCGCACGGGGTCGTAAACGACCCCAGCCATTTTTTGTTTAAATTTCTTGGAATTTCATGGACAGATAAAGAAATCATTTTCTGAGTAGCTGAGATTGTGTCCTTGATTGATGTGTGGGTGTGGTTGGAATTTTTTTATCTCCTTTCAATTCTTGTAAACAAGGGGGGTTTTGAGAGTGGGGTCTTTTTCGACCCCGCGCGAGTACTGACGTCAGTAAAATTCTCGAAACGGAACAGGTGTTTGGAATTATTTCCAGTGCAATGCATTCAATGAATTTAGAAAAAATGGTTGGGAAACGGTAGAAGTTTTCAGCAATCCTTCTTCTAGTCATGATTTTGACTAGATTGAGTGCACACGCGTGCGGTTTACCATGATAATTTAGTTTTGTCCTTTCTAATCCATATTTTTCAATTGTATTTGTAATAATTATTACAAAGAAAGCATGCCGACTCCATATGAGCAAGAGATGGAGCGTCTTCGCAAATTATTAGCCGATGTGGAGAGTGATGAAGAGGTCATTCCAGACGATGAATGTTTTAGTGATCAAGAAAACTTCAGTGACCACTTCAGTGAGAGTGAATTTTCAGGAAGTGAAAGTTTTGCTGATCCCGATAGAGATGACACCTTTGTTGGAAGAGATGCAAAAACTATTTGGCAAAAAACAAAATTCCGAGCTAATGTCTGTGCTCCAGCTCGAAATATAATTACGCATCTTCCTGGGCCAAAAGGAAACGCCAAAAATGTCAGTGATGTCTTTGAGAGTTGGAGCGTTTTTATCGATGATAAAATGATAAACCAAATAGTTGAATGCACTAATATTTTTATACATGACGTTTCAAAAAATTACTCAAGACTCGGGGATGCAAAATGCACAGATTTGGTGGAAATTAAGGCTTTATTTGCCCGATTATATTTAGCAGGTCTTCACAAGTCTTCTCATCTAAATGTAAGGGACTTATGGGCTACTGACGGAACCGGAATCGAAATATTTCGTTGTGTAATGTCATACAACCGTTTTCTTTTTTTGATGAGATGTTTACGCTTTGACGATGTACATACCAGAGATTCAAGGAAACAAAACAATAAACTGGCTGCAATAAATGAAATATTTGAAGCTTTCGTTGCAAACTGCAAAGAAAATTACACTTTAGGGGAATATGTGACCATTGACGAAAAACTGGAACCGTTTCGGGGTCGCTGTGCCTTTAGACAGTATATGCCAAACAAGCCCGCAAAATATGGAATAAAACTATTTGCATTAGTCGATGCAAGAACTTTTTACACTTCATCTATGGAAATCTACTGTGGTAAAAATAGCAACAAATCGAACAAACCGATTGACGTTGTAAAAAGACTTGTAGAGCCACTGTACAACACAGGTAGAAACGTTACCACAGATAACTGGTACACTAGTTATCCTTTGGCCAAAGATTTGATTTCTAAAAATCTTACAATAGTAGGAACATTGCGAAAAAATAAAAAAGAAATCCCTGTTGAATTCGTAAATACGAAGAAACGTGAAATACATTCTTCATTATTTGGATTCCAAAAATATTGCACAATCGTCTCATATGTTCCAAAGAAAGGAAAATGTGTTTTACTATTGTCAACGATGCATAACGATGACACTATTGATGAGGATTCAGCTGAGAAAAAGAAACCAGAGATTATTACATTTTATAATATGACGAAGTGCGCAGTGGATGTTGTTGATCAAATGGCGGCATCCTACACCACGGCAAGGATAACAAATCGATGGCCCATGGTAGTATTTTTTTGCATTCTGAATGTTGCTGCTATAAACGCACGGATAATACTGCTGTCCAAAAAGGACCCTCCTGTGGAATATAAGAACCGAAGACATTTTCTAAAAAAGCTTGCATTTTGTTTAGTTGAAGAAAAAAAAGCAAACCGTGTTGTTAGTGAAGAACCCCCAACTAAAAAGGCCAAAGTTTCGGGTCGATTCAGGTGTGCTTTGTGCCCAAGAAATAAAGACAAAAAATGTCAACAGATTTGCGTATTGTGCAAAAATTATGCATGCAGAGAACATCAAAATATTGTTTGCAACAACTGTAAGTAAGTTTCTTTAGGTATTCTATATTTTTTGTACAACTTTTGCTAACTGAATACTAACTGAAATAGGAATAAAAATGTGTAAACGTTTTGAAAAAGTTGTTTAAAAATGTGTCATAAATATGCTTAAAAACATTGTAAAAGCTTAGGAAAAGTATTTTTTATGCATTGTTTAACATATAAAACATTTTTTTTCGTGCATAGTACAATTCATAAAAATCTTTCTTTATGCATTTCAAATAAAAAAAATAATTATTGTAGAAGTCTCTGTTGGTGGAGAAACATAAACAAATAAAATAAAATAAAGAATTCGTGCAAAAATTAAAAGGAAGAAAAAAAAGAAGTACTGGGGTCGTTTTCGACCCCGCGCGAGTACTGGTGTGACGAATAACGGCGCGAGTTCTCGCGAGTTAAGAGTTAGGTTAGTCCACTTTTAACAAACTATTAAGGAATTAGAACAGAACAAAATAAAATTACTCTTACAATAGTAATACATGCACGCAAATTTATGAACATTAAAATTTTTATTTTCTCGTTCATATAATAATAATGATAGTCATGTAAGTCTAAATTTAAGAGTATAAAATAATTTTGTCAAAAAATTCATTTACAGTTCATGTTTCTACACTAAAAAATGTGTTGTGAACTTGTTCAATGAAATCAGATAGATAATTAAATCGTGCAATGTTCTGGAGTAATATAATTCATATAACTTTTAAAATGCGAAATATTGCTTTCGAAAGGTTACACTATGGCTAAGTTACTATGGTACTATGGTTACTGCGGTTATTACGCATCACTAATTTGGGTGCCAGCTTACATTAGTACACTCTGAAAGCTAAAAAATAAATTGCTTGAAAAATTACACATTAGAAAAAATAAGCTTTCATCATACCTTCCTGGCGAGGTTATTTATTTTTTGATATGAGTTGACTTATCCTTTAAGTAAAATATTCGATAATTTGCGTAATCCAAAGCTATTAAACGTTGAAAGATCTAAATTGTAAGCACAAAAATAAACTAAAAGGTTACAATATTTGAAACTCCCAATCATATGCTCATGATTGTTTACATGTCATGCATACTAACAAGATGTTATGTAATCATTGCTATTTTTTATGTCAAAATAAAAAATGAAATTTCATTTTTGAAAGTTCTTTTGTTTTCTGTTTCTTTTACAGCCATTGCCTTCCCTGATGTTTTTAATTATTTGTTTATTGTATATCTATTACGTTTATGCTTTGTCACGAGCAATTTACACCAATAAATTTTACACCTATGCGAAGTTTATTTAAACTGCAAACGAGGTTTTTTTTTTCCAGGTCCGATCGATCGCGGAATGAAAACCAGAAAGTCAAGCCGATTATGGTGTGAGTAGATTTGTTGCGCAGTCTCTCAAGTAAGATTGTGCAGTGCATCAGGTCGCTGTGGTTATTTTGGAGCGCGCAGTGAACAAGGAAACATGTCTCGAACAATTGCATCTCCCGCCAAGTGGCCAAGTGTAAAGTGCGTGCTGTAATTCGATTTCTGAATGCTGAAAAAAAGGGCGACTCAGAACAAACGTAGAGGATAGTTGTCATCAGGCATAGTCCTTCTGCACACTGCTGCTTTAACCAAAAATCTCCTGCAGCAGTTTCTCTGGACAGTGTTTGACCATCCTCCATACAGCCGTGTGACTTCCGATCCGCCCTTTCTACGCGTCTTCCGATTACCATCTCTTTGGTCACATGAAATGCTGGCTAGGAGGAAAAACGTTTGGCTCCGACGCCGAGCTGCGGATCAGCGTACAGAATTGGCTGAAAGCACAGGCGACTGCCTTCTATGACGAGGGTATCGAAAAATTGGTACAACGCTACGACAAATGCCTTAATCGGAGCGGCGACTACGTCGAGAAGTAGTTGGAAGGTGAATGTACATTTTTCAAACAAAAGAGTTTCCATTGTCTTTGTTGCCTTCATTTCGCAATCGATCTTACCTTGAAAAAATAATAACCCTCGTACATGACGGTTTTACATCAAAAAGAAAGGAAATGACACTCAGGGCTCTTAAGTAAAATTGTATGTACTGCATCGGTCTTATTGCTCACAGGCAGCTCACAAAGCAAGAGCTTTTAGCCGTTCGCCCAAGTACGTGCTTGTTGGTTTCGTTTGTAAACGAGTTTCTGACATCTATGTTAGTTCATTTAGCAAATTCATGTTGACTGGAATCGCAGAAACGATTCAGCATCATTTTTGTAAAAATAGCAATCGTAATCGTAAATGTCACAATGCCCCCTCTTATTCTCTTTTTTTCTACTTTTACGGAATTTTTTCTACATATAAGAAAAGGAAATGAATACAAAATTTGTTTCAAACAGATTTTTCTTTCTTTTGAAAACTTAAATTGAAAGGCTCGGGGTAAGAATGTGATATGCCTCAAGATGTGAATTTTTCAGTAGGCCAATTTTCAACTTTTAAAAAATATTTATGAAATTTTTTAAAGGTATTATACATTCTACATTCTACAATATTAAAACCAGATAAGTTTTTCTGCAAATGACTTAATCTAATGTCAAGTTTATTTCAATTCTAGTTATGACAAACAAAAATGT
Organism: Uloborus diversus; assembly: GCF_026930045.1. NCBI lineage: Eukaryota > Metazoa > Arthropoda > Arachnida > Araneae > Uloboridae > Uloborus > Uloborus diversus. Next base: position 48,434,505 of record NC_072736.1, read on the forward strand.
TGATCACTTCTTCTCCCTCTCTTAAAAGTCACTTCTTGTGGCTTGTCCTATTTCTGCCCCAAGATTTTCAATTATAAAATGCTTCCTTACAAGTGGAATGGTCTTATATTCTGTCAAATTTTTAATTTGAGATAATGCAAAGCAACAAACAATATAAAAAGGAGCAATACGACAGCAGGCAATGCTAATCAAAGTCAATATGCATGGAAATGCTGTCCATAGTTGAGGAAGTCCGATTAGTTAAACTGTATTACAACAATTATGGAGAAATAAAAGGTTATAGCTCCGTATGTTGGTGGAAAACAGAACTATTTTTTTCGTCGGCCCATAAAACCCAGTTTCTTTTTTATTCTTTCAGTGCAAACCGCATCTTTTTGTCTTCATTCAATTTCGAATTATTCTTTTTAAAAGTACGTCCTGACCTTTGGATCATCCCGTATACAGTTACTGTAAAACGGTACATCTTTGTGCCAAGGGAGCAACAATGGGCTACTCTTACCATGGCGATGATTTTGCTCTCTAAGGGCCTCTTTTTCGAACTTACGAGCTCCAAAAAAAAAAACATAGGTAGTGTTACCATTTAGGTAGCTAAAGACGCTTTATCAGAGATTGCCATTGTTTTTGTATACCGTAGACAACTTAGTCGTTCTTAGTGCGTGATTCGACTCACTCGTGGAAGAGTCAAAAGTCTGCTTTGGGCAGACCACTTATACTGTTTTCAAAGATCTGGTAAGTTCAGATTTGCTTTACTAATTTGTCATATATGAATTAATCCGCTTGTTGACTTAAAATGTTTCATGGTTTTCACAAGCTCTCAACATTTACCGAAAATGAACATTCTCATTTGTCTTGGAGCTTCATTTTATTCTCTGCAGGGATGATTTCGTCAGATTTGTGTTATTTATTGCAAATAATGGCAAGAAAAATAGAAGAAAGCTTAAGGGTCGCCTTATCGCCTATACTCCTAGGAGTTTTTGAAGAAGGTGCTGACTTAAATCCGGACAAAACACAAACTGAGATAATTTTTAAAAATTATTTGTTTTGATAAGGTTTGGAAAAAAGAAATGTAATTTCGCATTTCAGTTTTCAAAAAAAAAAAAAGATATCTTTTTTAAAATTTGTCAGTCCTACGTATTTTTTGAGACCAAAGCATAGGTACCTAGGTCTTAGTTGGTGAGTTTTTTCTAGTTTTCAAATGTTTCTATGTCAAAACCTAGGTAGATAATAGAAAACGTTACCTACGTTTGCTATGTTGAACTTTATTAATCACTCGAGACGACAAGTGATGATTAAGTCTTAAAATATTTTTTTAAAAGGTAAATGATGGATTAAAAAAATTCTTAATACTGTTTGAAGTAGAGGACAGCTTGTAACCTCAGACAACAATAGGCAAGATCAAGTTTTCAATGTGTTTTCCAGTTTAAAATCAGGTGTTGTACCCCCTAGTTGTACCCTGTAGGCGTACAATTATGGGCCACGGGGGAAGAGTTCATTTCCCACTTCTTTCCAACTTATATATTTTTTTTAACATTTCATTCGAAAGACGAAATGTACAGCTAAAATTGCTAAAGTCCTCAAATTTCTAAATCAAAGATGTACACGGAATTTTCATTGAAAGCGTCGAAACGTGGCCCATAGATTGACTATTATACGGTATATTATAGCAGACATAAGTTTTATTTCTAAGCGTATGCATTTCATATGAGTTCAAAGCTGCCATACATTCAGTTTCAAAAACTTTAAAGTAAACTTTAAATAACAAAACAGTTATGACCGTCCGAACAAGGAAAGCTAAAGGGGAAAGGCCTCTGAATAATATGAAATAAATTTAATTTAACTTGATTAAGCTTCCTGTCGTAGATGTTTACTTGTTCTCTTTATATAATGCCATTCTTGGAAATTCCAGAGATTCAATTTCAATCTGTTTGCTTAGCAACAGCTGCTACTGTATAGTACAAACTAAATTAAAATTTGCTTCAACAGGGGAAGAATGTCTACAGTGGAAGTAGTTTTCATTTGTGGTATCCAGTGTTGAAGATTTATATATTTCATTTTTTTAAAGAAAACACTTACTTTGGATTAAAGCATCAATCTTTTCCAGTTAATATCTATGTAAAAAAATGATTCATCCAATGCTGTTTTCTCCATAAAATCTGCCAGTGTTTGTTTTTCGCTTCACAGAAATATTACCGATTTCATAAGATGTTTGTGAAAAAGAATGAGTGTCTTATGAAATACAATTCCCACCCTCTTCTGGTGAAAATTCTATATTTATTAGTTAATATTATATTTTTCAAAAAGTATAGCAAAGTTTTAGTTATTCTCTTCAGGTAAAGTTATACAATTTAACTATATATTTTCGGCTTCTCTCCATCACAGTTTTTGTTTTGTTACAGTATAAGAAACAACAAATCACTTATTTTAGTATTTTTTAAAATTACCTAAGGACGGTTAATCGAAACAGTACATTTTTTGAACGTAGGAGTAATTCCGTGAGAAATAGACCACGTTTTTTCTTCGTTCCCTGAAAGTTGTACAGTTACATATATTTTACTTTTCGTTGTATGCTCACATATTGTATGATATTTCTTACAAAAAACATAACGTAGAAGGTGATATTTTTAAAAGAGTTCCTGTTATGATTTTTTGAAATTGTTGCTATACGGTCCTTCTTAGCCGAAGTGGTCCGGGTCAGATGAACCGCAATAAAATTAGGAAATGTTGCTCATTATTTTTTTTATTCGTGTTTATTTTCATTACATTTTTTTTACCAATCCTAAAAGATATCATAACTTACGTAAGCAGACTGTGGAGACACTTTTATTTGTTCTCTAGGAGGCATTCTATCTATAGCAACTCATATTTTATGTTTCTTTTCAAACTACAATAAGGAGGAAAAAATGCCCCCTCGCCATTACGACATGCTAATGGTGAAATATTTTCCATTTTTACTTCAAATAAAATTAATACCACATTTTTAGATTCTTTAATGACTGCTACTATGCCTGGGCTTATTATTTAACTGTAAACCAGTTTCATTTACATTAAAGATACCAAGGAGTTTTGCAAAAATATAATATTTCTTAAGTAAAGATTCGAACACACGTATTCTTTTTTTTTCGACGACTTTAACATTTTTTTCCCAATTAGTTACAGTCCCTCCTCGTGTTTATGAACTCTTTCTAATATAGGTAGTTAGCATATTTTAAAAACGGAAAATACCTTCCGTTAGTTTTATTAATTCAGTTCTTTGGAAATCAATATTTAAAAAAAATCAAGATTGCATTGAAGGTCCATCTCTCCTGTATAGACGTGGTCCATCTCTCCTGATTGTCTGGGTAAGAAGTACAACCACCCCTAAATTTTCACTGTGAGTTTCACGTCACCATTTTCGATTAATAGGAAGAGTACATGTACCCAGACATTAGAGCATCAAAAGCAGTTAGATTACATTTAATACAATAGGTTAGATTCTATAATTATAATTATGTAAAAAAAATATTCGACTTACAGAAAAAAACTATGATTTTCAGCTAAAAAACATTTTGTTTTCTGAGAAGCAAACGTCAGCAACTCATACAAAATGTCTTCCTGTACCTGACTGAAATAGTGGATTGATGTATTGAGAGACACAATAACGAAATTTTTGACTGGTTCATTTCACACGGTGGTCCATCTGTCCCGGAATTTCGTTATACCTCGTACTATGTTTCAAATTATAAAGCTCACCATTCATTTTGGAGTGGATAAAATTTATATTTAGTCGAAGTTTACCTTAACATGTTTTGCGAATACTATACTTTCTACACTTCTAACAAGGAGTTAAACGTGATAATTAATTATTCGTAATTCATCTCTTTAGTGAATTTTCAAAGAAACAATTAGTTATTAAAGAAGTTTATGGTATTTCTAATGTTTAAGATAACACTATTTATGCCGAATGTCCTTAATTAAAGAAAAGTAAGAAAAAAAAAGCAAAAACAAATTGTGCTGAGTGGCTAAGTAACCAAAGTTTGGACAAAGTTTTCTTCAGTCCAAATCAAGTCATCAAGGCTACCTTCGCAGCCTGTAAAATATATAAATGCTTCTTTTAAATGTTCTTTGAAACTTCTTCCGCAGCTCCCGCCTTGCTCAGCTCTTTCTCAAATTCAGATGACCTGCAAGAAAACGTCAGAGAAACAAAGGAAGAAGCTTCCTCCTTATGGCCCAACTAGGTCAAAAACAATACCTCAAAACTCAGAAACCACAGCGTTTCACTTCCTTGATATTTACTCCAATGCCACCAAAAACAACCAGGAAACATAAGAAGAACCTTCTCATTTCAAAAATGTGCTTCATTATGAAAAATATGTAGAATGAAGTAGTCATATTTTGTCCCCTTCCCCAGTTTCGTCCCCCTTAGATTCTATGGTTTGAAAATAGGTTCCACCGTCAATAATATTTTTTCTTATTGCAGTCACCTATACACTCAAACCTGTATTTTATGCGGTCTTTTTATGCGTTTTTTTTTGTGCGATTTTTTTTGTTCGGTTAATTAAAATTTTAATCAGACTGGGATTCAATTGATGAAATTATTTTCAAAACAAGTACGAGGTAATATCTTCAAGTAACGACAAAGAAACCCCAAAGGGAAGTCACTGTGACCTCCCAAAAATTTCCTTATTTAGGAAATTTTGTCCGAGCACTCTGCAAAAATTATCACTTGGTTCATTTTGATTTCGTTTAAAAATTATAATTTTGTAAGTTTTTGGGTCTTTCCTATGGTGAAACTTTTTTATGCGGTTCCAATCCACCACATTAAATATTTGTAACTGTGTTGCGAAAACAACTTTTTAAAGCTATTTGTGAAGTTTCGATCATTTTTTTTATGCGATGTTTTTTATGAGGTCCCTATACACCGCATAAAAACAGGTTTGGGTGTACTATTTAACAGTCGAAGTTCCATGAGGCTAGTACGCTGTGTTGCTGTTTGGAAGCACTTATTCCGATTGTTAGAAATTAAATTTATCGCAATACCATTTGTAGATGCTCTTTTGAATTTACTGAAATGTGTTTAGTTAGTCGTATTTTATACATTCCTTTTTTGTGTGAGAGCTGAAAACTTAATGGGCTAGATTTTTTGCTATGTTTAGTTTCATTTCACGTCGAACATGATGTCACCATATTGGCGAATGTGATGTTCATATTTTCATCCCCTACTAAAATTGGAGTAAAAAGGTTAATGACCAGCTTCGTATGAGCGAAAAATGTTTTTATAGAAAAATATAGGAATGTTGCCCTCAATGCATGTCTTCACAAACACCTGGTGCTTCAATGAGAAGAACAAAGAAAAAAAATCATTTGTAACTCTTGTTTGAAGCTTTAAAAGTTTGAATACAATTTAATAATCCGTATGTGTAATATTATTGCGAGGTATTTTTTACCCATTATTTTCACTTTTTAGAAAGTTTATTCGAGGAGGGACGAAATTAAGACACTCATTTTTAATTCTGGTATAAAATCATTTACGAAAACAAAACTTTTTTATCAAACAGAAAACAAACTGCGTTATTGTGTTCAAGCTTAAATGACAGATGCAGACTTGGTTGGTGGTTCTATATTATTGTTTTTGACTTAATTCAAAATAATTAATTAATTTGAATTAATTTGGCTAATTCGAGACGATGAAGCTTTATGGGGGACAAAATATGACAATTTTACCCTATATACATTTTTTTCATGCTTGTTTTTTTTATTCTACTTGATGATACAGCAACTAAATACAAAAATAATATTTTGAATGAAACAAATATTTATTTTGAACAAATATTTTTCTGTTTAAAACAGCCAAAATTAAAATGTAGAATATCCATAATAGTGGAAATGATTTTGTTAACTCGGTTTCAAAATTGAGCTCTTTTTTTTCATACTAAAAAAAGGAATAAAGGTCTTGAAAAATATGTTTATCTTCCATTAATTCTTATTTCTTGCTTTTCTTTTTCTTTTTGATCATTTTGTATTTTTCTGTATTATTAATGTATTTTTGGAAGAAAATTTTCAGTTTTACTTTCATAAGTGAAATATTCACCATTTAAAATCTTGTTAGCGCATCATTAGTAATAAATGCTTCACTTGATTTTTTTTTCACCTGCCCAAACACGGTTTGGAAATGATATGTACGTATGTATGGTACTGTGGCAGTCATTTTCATACGTGCATTTTAAAAAAAAGTACTCGGACAAGTAAAACTGTTTTTTAATGTTTTTCCAACGTTTTAAAGAATTGATTGAATTTAATCAATAAACTGTGCTTGATTGATAACTGTCTTTATACTATGGGCCAAACTAGATTTACAATGATTAAAAAGTCTACATTATATGAAAGCAACACCAGTTCGAATGAGAGAAATATTTTTAAAACATTAAAGTAATGTAGTTTTGGACAACTTGAAAAGTTCATAGCAATTACATTTCCGCAATTCATATCTAAGGAGTATTTTCAATATCAGAATATGGAATGAGAAAAAAGGATTCATTGAAAGTAGCTTGTATTAAGCTCCTATAAAAGGAAGTGAATAATACGTGTCAAATAATACTACGTGGTTTTTATATTAATTGTGCATTTGTCATGACAAGATAAAGCGTTAGAAATTTTTGCGCACGTTCTTCAAAATATATAATTAAAGATAAAAGTAATTTGAAAATAAATAAAAAATAAACAAGAAGTTCCGTCCAAAATTAAACAAGTCTACCTTCCCGTATATAAAATGCGACTTTCTGTTATCTGATCAATGTTCTCAAAATTAGTTAAAACTTCAAAATTTTTAAAAGTCAGGTGCCCGAAAACTCTTGGAGTAGGAGCTTGGAGTTGTTCTTTCAAAGCTATTTTCAACAAAACTTGTTTGAAGTAAATCCGTCTCTAAGTTCGGAATCTATATTGACTTCCACTTTTCCCGTAGAAGCTAATGTTAGGGGATTTGAACTGTTCAAAAATGAACGGAAAATCGTTCAAATCAGAAAGATACTTTATATTCATTTCTTCTTCAAAAAGCTTTTTCCTACAAAGTTTTTTTGAAGAGAATTCGCCTCTAAGTTCAGGATTTATATGTGTATTTGCCTTGAATTTATTTGCAGGCATTTATATCAAGTTTTTTTGAACTGTTCAATATTTAACGAAAGATTTTTCAAATCAATCAAAATATTTTGAAAATCAAATTATTTTGCTGTAATGTGTGTTTTCTAAAAATATTTTAAAGTCATATTTTCAAGAAACATGAGTGGAAAGATACATGCAAAGTTAAATGAAAAATATTTGAAGTTTTTTCATATTTAAAAACAAATGGAAGTAAAATGTTTAAAATACCCTGATGATGTTATTCAATTCTTTACATTTGTCAAAATTACGTAGAGTGAATTTCAACTGCAATTCCAAAATTCTTCCTTAATGGTTTCTTCCTAGCGTTTGAAACACACGGCTGCTTTAAAATCCTTTGTTTCATTTCGTAGAGGAAAAATCTTTCTGATTATTACTTTTAGCGACGTGAGTCTGAGGGAAAAGCTTGAAAATGTCGTTTTCTTGGAAAGATTTTGCGTGGGATAATGTGTTTTATAAATTTGAAGGTGAAGTTGACAAATAGGCACTTTGAGAAACCATTTCTAAGTGCAGTCCTGAAACATATTTTGTCGTAGTTAACCTTTTTATGTTCTTTCCTCTTTTGAGATATTATGTTCCAATCATATTATTTTTTATTAGTAAGCACATGCAAATTTATATGCATGTAATGTATCTATAATGTATATTTTTTGCATTTTTATACAGCGAAAATGTATTTTTTAATACAAATGTAGACGCGAACGAAGAAAGATAAATCTTACTTTCGTGAAATTAAATTATTTTCCTTCACGCATGACAAATAAAAATCCAATAAAGTCTTGGTGAAACGGTATACACGTGCGTTATATAAAAAAAATACAGTAGAAGACATTTCCAATCATCTAAGTTTTTTTTTGTTTTTTTTAATATACGTTCATGTAAAGGCAGTGAATAATGTACTTGTAAATGGATTACTTGGTGTGTGGACTTCCTTGTAATACTGCGTCAAAGTAAATGAGTTTACGTTATTTTCAAAAGAAATAAGTCAAAGTTCAAAATATTAACCAAAACGAGACAATTTATATTTTAGATCAAAAGAAAGCAGGTTTACGAGAAAAAAATTCCCCGACAGGAGAAACCTATGCAAAACACTATTTGCCGGGTAAAGATATACTAATTTACTAATGTTTCTCTCACTAAATCAAACTTTCACTTAATCAAACTTTCATGTGAGCGGAAACAAACTACCAAAAAAAGTTAGGTGCAGAAAAAAAAATGGTTTTGTTTCTTATATATGAAAATGTTGTTTATTTTTCGTGGTTTGTACAAAACCTGTTGTCACACGTTTTTCTAAATCTTACACCTTTAAAAATAATTTTGACCAAATTGCTAATGTTTCTGACTTTTTATATGCTTTTAAAAACGAAACACCCTGCTATTAAATTCAAAAAGACTTGGAGAAAGTGATTTGGGTTATTAGGTCCCCCGATCTTTATCATATTAGTCATAGTAGATTGTTCTATTGATACAAAAAATGAATTGATTTCCTATTCTCTACGATCCATTTAGACATTGTCTCTAATCGTTTATAATATCTTTATTAAAGTTTTATTAGCTATATTTTTTTTATTATTTCTCTGTAAGGTGGAGGGTAGTTTCCTTTTTTCTTTTTTAAACTTTACAAAAATATAAAACTGATAAAGTTATGAAAAATATTTTCTTCTTGAAAACTTATTTTCATTTGGAATATTCAATTACACAAAACAAGATGCATATTTATTATTTCATTAGTATTTTGTATAAACTAAAAAATGCTAGTTTTTGTTGATTTATGTATCAATAAGCGTTAGGCCTATGCGCTTAACATTTTTTATGCTCTTCGCAGCAAATGACTATTGGAAAATCAATGTATTTCTTTGTGCAGTAAGTAGAAAATTCGGTGGAATGGACAGATAATTATATAGTCCATTGTTTATAGTTTTTCTCTCTCTATTTATTGATACCGTTAATTGAAAAAAATGTCTTAATGAGTATTGGTTTGACAGAAATAATTTGTTCATTTGTTGCAAAATGGAATCATCTTTTCATATCTTGCTAAAACACGTAAGAAAAATGCCAAAGTGACGGCATAATTCCTTGAAAACTTACTTTTAAAACCGCTGATTTTTTTTTTTACTTCCTAAGTTCCAAGATATTCAAGTACTTGCTTCTAAGTCATTCACTTTTCGTTTTTTTTTTCTTTTTTGAAACAAGTTAAAGTAAATGCACTGCAAAAAATAACTATTTTTGCAGTAATATACTGTTTTTTTCTGCAGTTTAATACTGCTCTGCTAAATAATAGAGAAAACTGTAAAACTGTTTTAGGTTGCGCAAAAGTTGTTTCTTTTTATACGGGAAGTTTCAAAGAGAAACTAATGAATTTAAGTTATTGATAGCCATGTTTGTTGATATTTCGAGTGTGCTGAGGCAGAACTGATCACCCGCAATCCAAGTTACAGGTAAGTGCTAGTTCTATTATTCATTCCCTTTTCCTCAAAATGCAGTTTCCTTTATCATCGAGAATGTATGTAAAAAAAAACAATGTTCATTTTGAAATTATAGTTCGTGTAGGCTTTCATTGAAATTTCCTTCAAAATCATGCTATACAGCAGCACCTACCAGGGCTACTAGTACACTATCTTGCCCCAAAACAGTGGAGAGGTTCACCTACCATTCGTACTGGTTATCTCCAAATTTTTAATTTCGCAACTTGCATCCCTTTGCTTCTCAATACCTCATATGGTCTATTAAAGTCTAGAAAAAAATACTTCTGAAAATCAAAAATATACTAATACGGTACGCGATTTCCAAAGCGTGTTCCGCAGAACCTTAGAGTTCCGTAGAAGGATGAGAAGGGTTCTGCTACGAGTTAATTATTGCAAAAAACTGTTTTCCACAGTAAACTACTAAAACATTTTAAAAAGTAATGTGAAGGATTTAAAATACCACGCCAGATTGCAAATCTAATCGTTATTATGTTTTGCATCGCCATACCAGCATAACAAAGAATTTAATGTAAATTCTTCCGGGAGCTGTAACAGTAATTTTATCAAGTTTTATCCCCTCCAGTCGACAATATGCAGCTATATTTATATTAGAGACATGAGCAGTTAACACAAATAACTACTTTTCCATACAGAAATCCACTGACTTTCCACAGGAAAGGTTTTTGGGAGATTGTATGAACTTCCTGGCGAACTGAACCTTTTTTAACAGGAACAAAACAGATCAGTACTGGCTGACCATCGATTACACTGAAAGGCTAATATCCGGTTTATAGGCGGAAATGGACGTATCTATTAGTTTATAAGGGTGTTATTTGGTTTGTTACAGATGTGCTCTTTTGCCTCCCTATTATTCGGCCCCAGTTTTGTAAAAATGAAAATTTACTCACGGAAATATTTTTTAATCTAAAGTAAATTCGATTTAATTTCTCACTACAAAAATGAATTGATTTATTTGTTCACAACATTGTTTTGAGCTTACCATTTTGCTTTAACATTCTCGAACGAATTGAAAACATTTTATTTTCTTTCCGTTGTTTCTATAGTAACTATTTTTGTTTCCCCTCATTTTAGTTTAAAGAATGCAATAAATGAATAAGGCAGTAGTGACATTATAAAATGCGTGTGTCAATATCCCATCGCTTTTTTCCATTCTCTCCTGCCAGATTCATTCATATGGGATAGTCTTTACTTGGCCGATTGCCAAATTACATACAATCCATGGTCAAACAGTATCTGTAACAATTCTCAACGTTTTGTACGAGCCATTTCTGATAAGATCAGCTTATCTTGTTAATATTTTTTTACACTTAACAAAGTCTCCATTTAAATGCTAGGATAAAGTTACCACTTTTGTTAACGCGCGTTGTTAAACGGGCATTCGATTGGGACACACCTGAAGAGATTGGCTCACACCCAGTTCACATAGGGATGCATATGTAAAACGAATTTCGTCCGATTCCTTGAAGTATAAGGAAGGCCCTAAGGGTTCCGTAGCTCTAAAAGTTTGGGAACCACTGTCCTAATACATGCATTCCAAAATTGATTCTCAAATTCTAATATCTTGTTGTGAGTCAAAAATTATTTTGTTTATCATTACGTGAGAAAGTTATTGCTATTAGCATTTAACATATTCACTGAAACCTACTAAAATTCGGAGCAGTATTTATTTTTTAATATTAAGCTTATTTTTGTTTTAAATGCCGTGCACAGTTGGACAAGAGCATGCGGGTCAAAGTAAATAAATAACTAAAAAAAAACACACGTAAATGTTTGTGGAATAGCAAATGCACAATCTTATTACAACTGTTATGAGCTTTCCGACTTGTTTGACGATAACGAAGTATTTTTTATTGTGCAGTAGAAAACAAATCTACATTTTAAAAGAAATCAGATAATATAACAAAAAAAATAAGTAACATTAAAAAAAACTTGAAAAAAAAAAGCTCAATGATAAACTTAACGCTATTTATATTTTTTAACCTCCAAAGATTTTGCTGAATAAACGATTAAGACTAGGCAGGAACTCATTAAAATAACCCACATTTTTCAGCATTTTATTACATAAAAGTTAACAACTGTCAGTGATACATGTTTCTTCTCTCGCTTCCACGTTGTAAAAAATACGGTTGTTAAGCATTATAATGAAAACAAGCAATGACAGTTTACTTTCAAAACTAGAAATTTCGGTTAATTTAAAAAAAAAATACGTTTTGTTTCTTCACATAAATTATTCCATCTGTGTAAGAAATACTGTTTCATTAAGTTTAATGTCATACACATATGATACCAAGGAGTTTTTTAGTTTATAAATTCGCTTAGTCATCCACATAACACAAAATACTTTACATCACCGTTATACAAGCAGATATAAATTGATTAGTACCTACTAAAAATGTAATCTGATAAATAAAAAAAAAAGAAATATCAGTTTCTAAAAGTATAAATACTTAAAAAAAATAGAGTAAAAAAAAAAACTTCTCATGAGAAAGGAATATGAACATAACAAACACAATGCATATTAAAAAAAAAAGTTTAACGCAAAATATGATGGAGGTATTCTTGAATGAATCTATCTTTAAAATCCATTGGTGCTAATCCGTAGATTAGTGAGTACAATCTTGATATGTCTATAAAAAAACACACTTGTCCGTTATTGGTTGGGTGACCGCAGGTAGTGATTTACCCTAGTGTTTTCTGAAGGTTTCACAGAGACTGACATCAAATATATTTGCTCATTATTATCAATCACAGTAGTCAGCCCTCAAGCAGTATATATAAATTATGTTAGTTCAAATACACAGCGTCTATTTAAAAAACATGATATTGTATACATATTTCTTTTCAAAAGTTTTTTCTAGTTTCGTATGCAAAAGTATTTTTGAATGCAATTATTTCACACGATTATTTTATCTAAAACATTTTCTTCCAGTACATGATTTAGGTCAGCTTCTGCGTGTAAAAAAACAGTGACACACTTTTTTCAACTGTGGCAAATATGGCATGATTACAGTAAATGATAAAGATGGATTACAATCAATGAACTGCCCTTTGTACATGTATATTCATCATTCATTTCTGTCAATAGTAATTCGTTCCTCCTGGCGACATATACTGCAGGAAGTGATTCATCAGTAAATGCTCATGAGGCATTTCATTTCCTTCGTAAATCTTATTTGCTAACGTCGCTTTCAATTTATATTGCTTTGATTGTGTGTTTAAGAATTTTGCATTGCTAGTGGTAAGAACAATTATTTGCAAGTGAAGACGAATATAAGTTTTGAATTTGTTTAACGATCCCGAAGAAAAAAAAGTTTGTCAGCACACCAGAAATAGAAGTATATCGTTTCATTACTTTCTCACATGAGGTCTGCGTTTAAGAAAATTTAATAAAAAAAAATTTTAGGAGTTACTGTATGATAAATAAAATTCATTTATAATTTCTATGCAAGTTTCTTTCCATTCTGCCATATTAGAGTTGATTTTTTGCAAAATCCAATTTTTAATAGCTTTTAGAGCTCATTTCCAATTTTAAAATTGATGGGTACTAAAGTTTTACTCTATATAATATTTTTATTTCTTCTCTTTTTTGAACAGAGAAAATAAATAGCTAAAACCAACAGCACTTGACACTTCACTAGTGGTAAACACTAAAATTTGGGCAATAAAGAAGAAACTGATGCGCACTGCAGGTTTTGAGTAATAAATGTATTGCTGTTTGTAATGGTGTAGGTGTTGAGATATAAAATGGGAAGAATCCCTGGTTATTTCTGGATCCTGATTTAGAATCCCGCTCCACACCTGTGATCGCACAGCAGTTCGAAATTGTGTTGATCATAAATTGATTGGAATGATTATGCTAATTGGCTGTAAAATATTGGAATAAATTACACACTGGAAAAATACATTAGACAAAATATTTTAGATTATATTTAATGTTAGTTTTCTAACTAATTTGGTTACTATATCAACTCACTAAGTATACAACATAACATACATATCAATAAGTAAAAGTGCACAGGTCATTAATACAAAACAATAATTATTGACCAATAATATGAAATGAAATTTACATCACCGGAGCGAGCCCGCGATGACGAGGGAGTATTGGGAATGGATAAGAGATTTTTCTATTATATAAACATTTCTTCTTTGTAGGTATGGCTGCCGAGATCTTCATGCATGATTTCCTTTGAGTCTTAGGTTGATAACGGGATAGTTCTTTTAATAGATTTATAGGATCATCGGATGGAGCGTGGGGCTATTAGTCAAACGGAAAACAGGTTACGCATTTTGCTGTGACTGATGAATCTTTGGAAAAGTATATAAAAAGGATGCGTTTGGACTCTGTTGAGGTTGAGATTTTTTAAATATAAAGGTAAAAAGTGGAAATGTTGCGCTGCATATATTTTCCGGGACTGGGATCAAATCCCGCTCCCCTATGCACAAACAGCTTGCCACATCTCTGACCTCATAAAACTCTCTTCGCCAGGATGCATCCGTCGGTGGTGACTTCTCACACCCAAGCGGGATGGCGATTCTTGAGTCATGCGCCCTAAGTAAAGAGTTATTATTTATTAATGTTTTAAAATGATGATATTGTTGTCGGCATTGAAAAAAGGCAGTTTCAAAAATTTAGTTGGTGAAATGATACAATGAAGAATAATAGGGAAAAAAGAAAACTAATCCCTTAATTTAAAATACTATTGAAATACTACCGATTGTTTACCGCTTATGATTTGCCGGGGCAGAGGTGCAAACCTCGCCCGACCATTCACAAACAGCTTGCTACATCTCTGAGCTCATAAAACTCTCTTCGCCAGGATGCAACCGTTGCTGGTGACTTCTCACACCCAAGCGGGGTGGTGATTCTTGAGTCATGCGCCGTAAGTAAAGAGTTCTTAATTATTAATGTTCTAAAATGATGATCTCGTTTTCGGCATTGAAGAAAGGTCGTTTCAAAATTTTAGTTGGTGAAATGTTACATTGAAGAATAATAGGGAAAAGGAAAACTAATCCCTGAATATGAAATGCTCTTGAAATGCTACTGGTTGTTTACCTGTTATGATATCCCTGCGCAGTCAACGCTTTCAGAAAAGGCCACAATGAACAATTTTGATCATGTTAAAAAATCTTTCAAGGTTTGTTTTGCCAATCACCAATGTGGCACAAGAATAACCAATATTTCCGGTACTGAAATTCTGAAGGTGTTATAGATTATGATGAAAGTTATTATTCATGATAAAAAATTAAACAATTTTGCAGAGTGAGTGATCAGACTGTCATATTGTTTATAAATTAAGTATGTCAGGAAGCATTCAATAATTAGCACTAAATTTCATACGATGTAGATTGTTCTTTTATGTTTTAGTCGGTAGAGTGAAGTAGCAAAAAAGTCTTGCCCTCTTGCAACTCAATTTGCGGGATCAAAACAGGACCAAGTTCAAATATTTCCAAAATGCTAATAATCTTTATCATTTACATCGCATAATTATTTGGCATGCCAAGGATTATATCAGCACGTTGACTGTGAAACCACAGTACAGAATGGTTGCCGTGGAATGCAACAGCTCGGCAACAGGCTTGTAGCCCACACGCAACATACAACAACCATTTGGTTACACATATGTGCTAAATGATTTAAGTAATAGCTGCTTACTCATGATTACTGACCATTCCTTGCTGGCACGAACTATCATCAAGTAATAAAATGCATTTTCTCACCACAAAACATTCTCCTAAGCTGGCAATACCCACAACGTTAAGTGGGATCCAAACCAGTAGGATATCCTCGAAGAAATTACATCTTTCTTTTTTTCTTTTCGAACCAGTAGCATTACACTCAGTTCTTCAGCAATTTTGAATTTTGAAATATCAAAAAATTCAATGTAAAAATATGATAGATAAGCCCAGTAGTTTAGAATGCTATAAAGGAATTTTGAATTACTACACCATTGAAATAGTTTTATAATCGACACATACATAAGAAAAATCTTAAATTCAAAAGCAGAAAAGAAGGATCAGCAGTCGGGGCCCGTTGAAATTTTACGGAGTTCTTTGCTTTTTCAAAAAAAAAAAAAGGCCTGGACTGTTTATCCTTATTTTCTGCATTTAAATGTATGATTTGTCTTATGTGTGTATCGATTATTAAACTGTTTCAATGGTGTAGTTATTCAGTAGTACTTTATAACATTTTAAACTTCCGGGCTTATTTTTTCCCTTTTTTTAGTTTTTCCTCAGTCGTTTTTTTTTTCAATATTTAATTTTTACTCTACACTGTTTAGTTAATTGTCATTAACTTAGTTATTATGATTATAAGACGGTAAATTTCGCAACCTTGTCATTTCATTGAGATCTTTTATATCGTTATTAGTCCTTCTACGGAGCTAATTTGACTCAAAGCTAGAAATGCTTGACCTTTAGCAAAAGTGCGCGAACTTCAGTCAATCACATATCGTTCCAAAGTTGTTCCTTGGAGCTTGTGTACAGTTACACTCCAGCACAATATCAATGGCAACATTGTTGGTTCTATTTTACGCTGACCACGAAGTGCATCGAATTCTGTTGCTGATGGTTCATTCAGACTCGAAATTTAGGAACATTGTTTTTAACTGCTTTGTCATCAAACTCCATATAAACAGCCTGTATAACTCATGATGACGAGAGCTCGGAAACGTCGTTAGTCAAATCTTTCTCGTAAATTTAAAATGTCCATCAAGAAAGTACACGTCGCGAAACTCAGTCCCCTTAATCACGACAAAAATAAAATCAAAATTCACTTAATTATAATAGTCTTTCACCCGCGATAAAGAAAAAAGTGTTGCATAGCAGTGCGGAAAGAATGGTTGACTATCGAAAAAGTCTTTAATCTAAAATAACCAAATTGATAATATAGCAACGATTTGTTGTTACGGTGAATTTTGATTGCTGTCGTGTAAAATTGTCTTGCCACATTATACGAAATCGATTGACGCAAGAATAATCAAAATTGGCCAAGTCGTTTTGTCTGTACGACGCCACATATCAACATACATACATACAACATACATACATACATATACTCATAAACACATTACCCTTGGCTGCGTCACGCACGCACAGTCGGCAGCAATGGAATTACATCTTTTAACACATGTACATGAGAACGCAAAGTATTTTTTTTTTACAAAATTGGTTTACATTTTCACTCGAAAAAGAAAATTTATTTCAATTGTAGTTTTTCTTAGGTATTGACATTTTTATTTGACAGTGACAAGTTTCTGAAGTTCCGTTACTGTGATTAAGAGGCGTGGACATTCCTTTTCTGCAGAAAACTCTCAAGTAACGTAAACAAGCACATGCACAAACACGTTTATACGTCTTTTTTTAATACACTCATATTTCTGAAAATGGCAACAACATGAAAGACTCACTGGAAAAGAATACAATTTATTGCACATGTTATTCATAATACAACAAATGAACGGTCATAATTACTGATCAGTGAAATAAAAATAACAGGCGTAAATTATTATCGAATGTAGCTACTTGAAAATAGCATCCGATATGGCTTCAATCTGAAGCCTAAGTTCATCCGTAACAACTTCTAGATGAAACACATGGGTGAGTCTCCGGCCAACGCAATCCAAGAAATGGTCGATGGGCGTCATATCCGGAGAACGGGCTGGTCAAGGAAGTAGCGTAACCTGTCGTGCACCAAAGAACACTTGTACGTTACGTACGACATGTGGACGTGCATTGTCCTGCTGGATCACTGCACCAGGAGTGCTTTGAAAAAGGGTAGTACCTCCGGCGTCACAGCGTACCTGAATTAGCTCTCACTATTAAGGTTACCCGTTATTCGATCGGGATGGGAATGCCCTTGATATTGAATAGCGCTCCAGACGATGACGCCTGGCGTTATGCCGGTATAAATTCGGATTACGCACTCTGGGTGGTAACGTTCCTATTTGTACCGTAGGACGCGTACACGTCTATCGTTATAACGCAGATTAAATCTGGGCTAATCCGAGAAGACAACCTTTTGCTATTCTGCACGCCATTAGGCATGTTGGTGTGCCCATCGGAGCTCGAAGTAACGATGGTTGAGGGTGAAGGGAAGTCTGTGTAGGGAAATCCTTGCATATAAGCCCTGAAGTAGCAGACGTTGACGAATCGTGGATGCAGCAAGTGTGATACCAGTAGCCATACTCCAACGATGTGTTAGCGTACAAGAGGACGCTATACGATCCATCACAGCTAGGTGGGTGAGGTGTCGATAATTCCATGGCGTCTTTGGGCTGCGTGTGCTGGGGTGAGCCTTTCGGCTAATTTCATCGTCCTCTGTCCATCTTTTACAAATGCGCAACACAGTTGATGCATTAAGTCCCGTGCGAGCACTGATTTCACCATATGTAAGTTCACCCTCACGCATGCCGATCATGCGGCCCCATTTGAACTGCGTTACTCTTTCGTATCACGCTCTGTGCTCTGGACGAGGCATATTGAGTACTAGAGAAAACTCTACCATCGGCATTTAATCATACATTGATTTTGAATAACCTTTACAGCCCTCTATATACAAATTCTACGCTGCAGTTCAGAGGACGTTTCTCGGTCCACGCATGCGCGACGACTCTAAATTCTAATCATTGGCATATCTTATCCTGCTCTACATTTTCTGTGAATTTCGGTTCCTTTGCATAATTCCGTCTTGATGTTACAGTTTTCACAAACATAAGTGTATGTATTTAGATAATAAAAAATATGTGTATTTAAAGCCCGTTCGATTGTTGAGTTATTTTTCTTTAATCGATGTTTTACACATCCTTTTACCTGAACCATTTTAATTACTGCATTTTTGTTTTTAATATTTTCACTAAACCGTTTTCTTCAACAACTTTTTTTTTCCTTGGACGATAGGTGCACATTTTTTCAAACACTGGTTTTATACATTTTGTTCTTAAATATGCAAGTTCATTGCAGTAAAGTCTGTCCGGTATTATTAGCATTATTTTTTCCCTTTCTTTCATTTGAACAGATATTATGCAACTTATAAGATATTACTTACGGACATTAACTTTTGCAGAAATTGTTGCATTTTGTTTGTGCTGTTACCTTATTTAGATTTTTGTATGCATAAAAAACACAAATGGACAACTGTTATCGATTTTAGAAGTACTGAGTAAAAATATATATAAATATCTAATGCTGACAGATGTAGTTATGCTTAGAAAGATGGATGATAATCTTTGAACTAGTCTTTAGGAGACGCTATACATCAGAACATTCTTTCCTTATTCGTCTCTAACTCATTTCTGATGCATCACTCTTCATGAAGTGTATGAATAAATAGCGTCAATAGTTTTCACAATGCAGCTCATAAAGTAAAAAAATTAAATATTTGCAGTGTTTTTCCAACGTAAAAAAACAATAATAATATGTTTCATTCAATGTTTCAGAAGTAATTTACATAATTATTTCCAACGAAGATAAAAGATACGTTAATTATTAAACAGGATTTTTTTCTTTTTTACACACATATAATTTATCTGAAATTTAAATAGTTGAATAAGTTATTGTAAAAATTAATCAATGTGTGTAAATATGTATCAGCCATGACGTTTACGAAAAAAAAGAAATAAATTAGAGGTACGAACTTTCGGGCACCTAAAGAAGTCACAAAAGTATTTTTTTTTTCCTTTGGTGTGTGTTTGTTGCTTGTCACTATGAACCAGTGGGCAGATTCTGTTTTACTCAATTCTTTCTGAAAAACATTATCATAAATCTCCTTTTTTTGCCTCCTCATAAACTATCGTCTCGTCCTCCCAAATCAGAAATACTCTGCTTTCAACACATTTGCGCATCATGCTATTAATATTTGTTCTACATCAGATTTTCTTAAAGCTGATCTTAGCTATCTTAAAGATGTGGCAATTGATAGAGAATATCCACCTACTTTGATTAATTCTATTTATAAAAAACTTTTAAAAGAATCCTGAAGTTTTGTTTTTAACAAAGCTTTTATTACAAAGAACTTGGTTGTTTTGCCATTATTTAAATCTGTAGGCTATTAATTTGCTAAGATTCTTAAATGTTTCCAATTCCAAGAAGTGTTTTCTCCTATGAAAAAACCTTTCTCTTCAAGATTCCGTTCATCCTCTTAATTTTTTGAAGTATATTAAATTTCTTACAAGTGCAAAAATGCCTCAACTCATCAGATCTTGATTTTTTTTAGAATCTCTCCTAATCTTGAGGAATACTTCTAACTTAAGATTTGACCTCAAATACATTTCGTCTTTTTCTGCTGTTTGAATTCCATTTCGATTAACTGTCTTTTTTTTAGTATTTCTCCGATTAATTTTTATCCTGCACATATTTTTTTCATTTTCCATTTGTTTTATGTATTCTGCTTATTTTATTTTAAACTTAGTTCCGTTTTTGGAAGGCAGTTGGTATATTTTCTCTTTCTTTTATTTGTATTTATTCTTCTTTTTCCAAAATTTTCGTTTTATTAATTTCCCGAAGTTTTTTTTATTTTTCATTCTGTCTTTATCCTTGTTTTGAGCTTTACGGTTACTGAAAATGTGTTTTGTTGTAGCTTTAGACGCCTAACCTTCCGTCAATCAAACTACTTCTTGGTCAGGTTTCGTACCTTAAGAGTTCACAGTACATTTTAAACATTTTTTTTTTTTTTGGTTTAGGCAAATCCTATTTTTTGTTGAAATCATAACATGTTTACTTTTTTTGTAATTAATAATTTATTTAAAAAAATTAAAATATTGCATACTTTTTTAAAAATTCAAAAAAATTAGGAAATTTTCAACTTTTTAAAATTCCTAAGGTTGTTTTTAATTTAAAATTAAAAAAAGCTTTTTGCTAAACGATCACAACCATCATCCCTAAAAATCTGTGCATTCATTTGCTTTTGTTTTTATTATTTAAATTTTCTGTGATTAATTATGTAAAAAATTGTTTTTTTTATTCAAAAATGTTTTGTTTTTCAAGGTATAACATGTTCTAAACAATTGAGTAATTTATGAAATGCTTATCCAATGCACAGTTTTGTGAAATATAGTATCCTAATTGCAAAAAATATTACTTTAAAGCTGTATCTTTATTAGAAAAAAATCCTTAGGAATTCTTATGACATGGAAACACAACAAAACGATCATCGAGAAAATCAATTTAAAGTTTTTCTTTTGCGTAAGAACACATAGCGAGCATGACCTAAAATTACTCATAAGTTTTTAAATATTTGAACTAAAGCAATAAAATTTCTCCGCTGTGTTTGGACTAGAGTTTAGTTTTGAAATAAGCAAAGATTTTTTTTGATCGCTTGATCATTTTTGAGATACTGTAACCCTTTAAACAATCAGTGTAAATTATTGCCTCAATTCGTTAAACTATTAAATTCTTTAAACAACTTGTATTTGAAATCGAGTTTGGGACCTAAAACTAGAAAAAAAAAACTGTATTAAAAATTTCAGGAGAATGTAAAACATTCATTTTTCTATCAAAGTTTCAGATTTATTCCAAACTTTCTTCATTAAACATTAATAGATATCTCTTTTTTCTATTACTTTTCTGTTACTTTTATCAAAACTACTGTCATTCATAAAAAAAAACAGATTTAAATTTATTGGTTTCATTTTTCTACTGACGTTTAAATTTTCTTTTTCAAAAAAAAAAAAAAAAAAGCTAAATGTTTCATCAAAACAAAAATACACGGTTGATTTATCAGCTTTAAAGAAATTACTTCTGCTTTTTAGCTTTATACACTGGAGTGATGCTCGACTTCGTTCTGTCTTCTGCAATAGTTGTTTAGTTTATATTTTAATCAAATTATTTTATTGTCTGTTCCAGTTTATCTCAAACTTGTGCGATTTCATTCTGCTGATGTGTTGGTTTACAAGAAAAGCAAAGAAACGGAAGGATTATGATGACTTTATCACTTTTGAAAATTGGTTTTCTTTTGTCTTTACTTCCTCGGAAATCCTTTGCATTTGATGTGATTTTTCCGCATTCCATAAGTCTTTCAAGTTTTATCGTGCTCGCAAATACGATTATTTTTCATTGTGTTTTTTTTTCCTTCAGCTTCAAGGATTTTTTTTTAAACCTTAAATTTAGTTCGTAACAATAATGTTTCAATAAAGTATATAAAGTGTAATACAAATAAAATATATCTCTTTATTTGCCTACTTGGTTTAAAATCAGTCCTATGAATATATATTCATGACACACCTATGCCCATTTATGTACTTCACGTTTATGCAACGTTACGTTCACGTGATGTCTGACGTATAGTACTAGAGTAATTTTATCAGTTTGAATGCAACACTTATTTTGCGGTAAAATTTGGACTAATTACTAAAAGTACATAGACACTTATATCGAGTATATTTTTTTTTCTCAGAATGTTTCATCGATTCGCTTTTTTAGGTTTTAAACTTATACATTTGGATGGCGTTTAAAATATTTACTGTGGTAGTTGACATTTATTTTGTCTTCTAATTAGCGTTTAAAAAACATTTATGGATGAAAAGCCTTTATGTTGCATTTTAAACATAAATACTAATTTATCAACGGAGGTGTAAAACTTGGACCGAGTTAAAATTTAACAGCATTTAAAATTTGTATGCAAAATGTACACTGAAAGCTGTTTAACTGCAGTTTACGGCAAATATAGTGTTTATTAATGAGCAATGCGAATAACCGTATCAAAGAAGGATGTTTCTGCATTAAAAAAAAAATTATTATTGTTCTTTTAACAGTAATAATGTATCATAAATACATACATGATTGGGCAGAACAAAATATTTAATCAAGCATAAAGAAGAGAATATTTTGTTTTTCAATAACCCAATAAGTAATGGAAGGAAAGATAAAAAAAAAAAGATCTTATGTAAGTTAAATTCCCAGTTAATGTTTGTAATACAGCAGGCAGCTACAAATGTAAACTATGCCTATTTTCATTTTTAAGTAATTTATTTCTACAGAATTGATGTGATTGTGTTAAGTGATAATTATAAAATATAGTTGTCATGTATCGAGTTGAAATTTTACTCGCTCATAGAAATACAGCCTTGCTTTAACAAATAATCATCCTAATTTAAACATACATGCTTTTACAAACATAGACATCGTTTTGTTTTTTGAACATGTTTCAAACTCTGTTTTTTAAGTTGTTTATGGCTATTTTCAAAACAATTGCTTTTTAATAAAATGTTTTGAGTAAATAAGTTGAATTCTAAATTTTTCTTACTTTGTGAAGTAATCCATGTATTCAAATGATTATTTCAGTTGCTTGATAGTATTTTCTTTAAAAAAAATTGGTACAAACTTCCGTTTTTTATCAGTTCACTATTGGCTGAATATCGTCGTTTATTAATCAATAATTAAATACCTTTGTGCTGAGGAAAAACACGAAACATCCAACGTTGTTCAGCACAAATAAACAGATAACAGAAAACGCTTGTTTCGAAGTTTCCAGGAACCAATTTTTCAATTCAAAGTTCTGATTTTTTAGATGCTCACGCCTTCTTTTACTGGATGTCTTTACATCTAGAAGCTCTCACCTTTGAATTGAAAAAGGGTTCCTGGAAATCCCAAAACACGTGTATTCTGGAATCTGTTTATTTGTGCTAAACAGCGTTGGATATTTCCTGTTTATCGTCGCTTAGGTGTCTACTCTATTTTTTACTTTTAAATTTTCAAATTTTCCTCAGAAACTGTTTATTTTTTCAAATTATCTGGTTTTAAGAATTTTTCTATTAGTTAAACATCTCTATGAACTTGTCCAAAGTTAAACCCTCTTTCGTTTTACCCTAGTTACGAAACTATTCCGTATTAAATATGTTTTAACACATGAAATATATTTTTGCTGTATCTACTTGTCTATTTTAGACATATGCTTTTCCATTCTAAAAAATAAATAAATAAAAAACAATAAATAAAGAAATAAAGGGAAATAATTAACTTATTATTATTTTTTAATAATCCTAATTGTCTATACCAAGGGATCACGTTTCTGTTTACTATTTTCACTTTAAAAAATTATTTTTGAGAAATAATGGTTTAAGCGAAAGTATGAGCTAGTTGTGTTTAGCATTTTCCTTCCAATTCTAAAATTAATTCCGGTATACTACATTTATTTCTTTTGAGAAAGACAATGAAAAAAGCATCTTTAATTGAGTTTTTCTTGTTTGATAATATTTTTGAAGAAAAAATAGTTGAAGTAAATTAACCCCAGAGGCAAAGAAATAGGACACGAGTTTGGTATTTTGTGGATTTTTTAAAGCAATTGGTGTGTTACTTATTTTTTTATTTATGTGAAACTCTGAAGAAAATAAGGTTGAAGTTTCTTAGAAAGAGATTAAAATATCTTAGAGTTTCTAACTGTTGTAATTGCCACTTTTATTGGTCGTATAACTTGGAAAGAAATTAAACAGACCACTGGGATATAGCTTACGTCAGACTAGATGGGAAAACATCGAAAATACATTTTAGGAAAATTAGTTTCTGTACTACGAGAAATGTCTTGGGACAAATATATTCAAATATTTATAAAGATATGAGTTTTAAGGATTTTAAAGTTGAGAAAGTAATTATTTTTCCCAAGATCGATGCAAAATTGTTAACGCTCAAAACATCATTTCTTGTTCCCTACGGATGAAAAAAAGTTAGCAAATAAAATAAATATAGTATATATGTATGTATGTATGTATGTATGCATGTGTTTGTGGGTGTGAGTTTAGCTAACCATTATGCGTCTTATGTAAAAGGATGTATCAGTTTTGTGTAGCATAATAAAAAAAAAAGGCTCAAAACCGTCAAAACTGTGATTTGAAAATAGAGTATGTTTTATTATGCCAATGAGAAAACGCATTATGTTACATTATGTTACCTTTCAGGCGTCAGTAACGGTACAAACGCTTTTGTTACTTTGCTTTTAAAAAGCCTATCGAATCCCAAAGCATTTTTACTGGACTCATGGAGAGAAGTATTCATATGCGATTTTAAATGTTAAATATTTACAAGAAAGTGAACTTTATATAAGGACTATTAAGAGCTTTCCCATCCTTTTTTAGGCATTTATTTTAATACATATTCTTAATTAAAAAGAACATGAATTTATAGCTGCATTCCAGTTTTAATTCTTTGAAAAAGAAATGTTTATTTTAAAGTCATGTTTAGTAGAAAATTACTCCCTTTCTTGACGGATCAAATAATGTAAATGGGTCATCTTCTATACATATAATAAAATAAGATGTTTGTGTGTGTGTGTGTGGCGCGCATCCCGGGAAAACGGTAAGGCCTAGAAAGATGAAATTTGGTGTACAGGTGTAGTTTTTGCTGAAATTGTGCACCTCGGGCTTCGATTTTTGATATTTTAATTAGAAAAAAAGTTATTTCATGTTTTATGGGATTTTTAGCACTTTTTAGTACTTTCAACCTCACAGACCCCGAAACAATCGCGCCAGACAAATAGTTTTTATACTATAGGGTCGGAAATTTAATTTTAAATATGATGAACAAAAAAATTTTGAAAATAGAGCAATTTTTGTATTTTTTATAAATTTTTGAAAAAACCTTTATTTTGCATTTTTTTCTGGGTTTTATATTTTTCTAATATCATCCTGCGAGAAGTATCAAAGCCTCATTTCTAAAATTTAAGTTGGTAATAGTAAAAACATTTCGCCCTCTTCAAAAAAAAATAGTTCTTAAAAATACGCAATAGTTTTTTTTTTACAATTTTTTTAATGCTGAACACATCATGTCTTTCCACGCATCAGTCGAAAAAAGCGTTCTTCAATCTTCTATGGCTCTGACGTCACTACTTGGATTTCGATTCGATATTTACGACGGAATCTTAATCGCAAACAATGTTAACTGGCGGTGTATTTAATGTTAATCCTTTTTTTTTCTATATAGCTTACTTCTAATTTTATGACGTAATGACCACGTGTTTTTTCCGGCAGCGCTTGCTTTTTTTCTTTCCTTTTTTTTATATTTAGGGATTGCATTTATTTCTTTTTTCATTCTCCCCCCCCCCCAAGCTGGACGTTTTGTTGCATCTATATTACGTTACATTTCATAGTTGTGCGCATTTAAGTCACTAAAAACAGCGAGATTTTTCTTTCTTTGTCTCTTACTTTACTTTGTTACTTTTGGCCCACTACGGGGAATTTTGGAGATAACTTTTTTTTTGTTTTGCTCTACTTAAATAAAAAAGCGGTTTTTTGAGTGATCTTTGTTTTTATTAGGAAATGAGCTGGGAGGTTAAAATAAATACAGATGGATAAGAAATTTTAGAGATAGATCGTAAAGGTAGATAGCCGCCGAAGGCGTCAATCTTGGCGTAAAAATGTGAATGGCACAAAAAAAGATAGAGATGGATTGATTAATACTGCAGCCAAATTTATTTAAACAGCCGCCAAAGGCGGCAAACTTGAATTAAAATGGTAAATGACAAGTTAGCCAAACAGCCGCCGTAGGTGGCTGCTTGCATAGAAAGGTGAATAGCGTAAGAAGGCGAAACAGCTGGTCGCCGCAGGCGGCTAGTTCCATATAAAATCATCAAATTTTCAGAAATTTTCGTGCCGCACCATTTTGGTTTTGATGAATATTGGATGGTAATATGTACCAATATTCTGTATCTCCAAACTGTTATTCTTTTTCTTGGAAAAGTTTTATTCCTGAGATATAGCTTTTTTTTTTGCTCCGCGAATTTGGCATTTTTGATTCTTTTTTCAAAAAACTCTAGTATTTTTTTTAATCAGTAGGAGGATCAAACACATCTTATTTTAATGGTAAATGAATTAATTTTTATTTGTATATAAAAATTAAATATTTAAGTTAAGCCTAATCAGAAATTTTCAGTTGTCAAATCATGGTTGAAAAAATGCGTTTTCGTTATTTTGAGCCAAAAAAAGTCGATGAGGGACTTTCAGCCGGAATCTAATTGTTTTTTCATGTTGTAGTTAGTTATACATACTAGAAGTGCAGAAAAATTAGGTTGATACTAGTAGTCCTTCAGGACGAAATAAGTGCTTAAGTTTAAGAAAAAATGAAAAATTTGCATTTTCACTGCGCAAAAACGAGATGCTTGTTAGATATTTAAAATTTGAAAATGCTAGAATAAGAAGGTGTTACACATTGCCCTTTAAAACGAAACGAAAAATGTCTCTTTTATTAATTTGTAGAAGAGATATAAATCCTTAAATTAATTATTTGTTGTTCGTAAAAAAATTATGTTTTGTAAATACCTATAGTTAATGAAAATAGAAAGCTATGTATTTTTTAAACATTACGTTTTGCAAATATATTTGAATAAAACATGGTTATATGGTTTTTTCAAAGGTATTTATCCAGTCTACTTCTCATCTTTTAAGTAATGTGCAAAAGTTATTGTTGTATTACTTTACTGGCTTATATCTCTTCTATGTCCTAGAAAAACAAGACAGTTTCTGTTTTGTTTTAAGGGGCAATAAAACGGCTTCCTACCCTAGCATTTTCACAATTGTATCACTTGGCCCACAGGTCGCTTTTGGGGAGTGAAAGCCCATTTTTCACTTTCTCTTATATTTAAGCAAATTTTTCATAACAAAGGACTGCCAGTATCGAATTATTTTTTTTCTGTTCTTCTAGTATGCACAATCAACTGCAACAGGAATAAAAAAAATTGTTTCCAGTAGTAAGTTCATCATTGGCTTTTTCAGGCTCAAAATGACAAAAACGGCTTGATTAGAAAATTTCCGTTGTCAAATCCTGTTTTTCGATTCCTGTGATTCGTTTCCTTTGTTCCGATTTTTTTTTTTCATTTTTTCTTAAGTTTAAGCAATTTTTTCGTCATGAAGGACTACTAGTATAAACCTATTTTTTCTGTGTTTCTAATATGCATAACTAGCTATAAAAGGAAAAAAATCAGTTTCCTTCTGAAAGTCCCTCATCGACTTTTTTAGGCTCAAAATTACGAAAACGGCACTTTTTTAACCATGATTTGACAACCAAATTTTTTTTAAATAGGCTTTACTCTAATCTTTTCTTTTTATGCACAAATAAAAGTTCATTCATTATCCTTTAAAATAAGACGTGTTTAATATTCTAATTTACTACAGCCTTTTAGAGAAAGGGTAAAAAATGCCAAATTTTACTTCTCCGCTGAGCAAAAAAATAGCTATATCTCAGGAATAAAATTTTCCTAGAAAAGAAAAAAAAAACAGTTAGATAATGCAGAATATTGGTACATTTTACTTATCAAATTTCATCAAAATCAAAAATAGTGCGTCACGGCCCATTTGGAATGACCCAAAAAGATTTCTTTGTGCTTTTATATAGTTTTTTTTTTTTTTTTGATACGTTTGTTCGTTTTTCCTTTCATGTCAAAATTTAAACTAAATGTTCATTTGTCACACATATGAGTTTTATGCGCTGTCTTATCCGCTGTCGCGCAGACCAAAGTAACATACTGGTTCCCCAGCAGTTGACTACAAGCCAGTAGTTGATCAACCCAGCACTAAAATGTACAAAACAGGAATAAATAAGTAGATATTTCTAATTTGATTGCTAGAACTAATTTCTAGCATTCCATGGTGGTCATAACTCAAGTTTTTCATCGGAGGTTAAGACGGTTCACCTGCAAATCTTCACTTTTCTTTTTTAAGAGAATTGTCATGAGAGGAAATGTTCAATCGCATTGCTCGAGGTTAGATTTGATTTGACAGTTTAATTTACTGAACTATGTTTATCACCCATATGTATTCTAAGTAAGTAAAAGAAATGCATTTGAAAACTAACCATTTAAGCTACATTTGATGGGTGGTCAATTACTAGTTGTTTAAAATTCTATCAAGGCCAGTAATTGACCAGAACGGTGATGTAATGAACTTAAGATTCTCTTTTTTTCCCCTCTCAAAACCAAAGTCATTATAAACATTCATGAGCCCAAAATTATTTGAAAAAAAATAGAAAATTGACCAAGAATATTTTTAGTTTTAGCAAATTAAAGCAACCCCCCCTTTTTTTGAAAAAAATAAATAAATACATAAAATAAAATAAAATATAATAAAAAAAATTAAGCATTTTTGTCACGATTTTTCTGCTTATTAAATAGATGGTGAATCAGTACAAAAAAGTTCAAAAATCTAAAAAAAAATTTTTTCCCCAAAATGTGTCCCGGATCCCCTTAATAGAAAATAGTGTATCACGTTTGTGATGTATCATCAGAGAAATGTATTGGTTGGACACCATGATACAACTGACAATTAATAGCCAATTGCAACCGCTATCATATAACTTGACAATATTTGTCTAATTTTAACAGGAACGGTAGTTCTAGGATTTCATTATAAACTAGAAAGCTGCCCGTCAAGGTATGACGGGAGAAAATTGCTTTTCTTCTTTTAGATTTTAACGTAGCAATTGCTTGTCTGGTAATAATTCAATAGTTGAAATTTTAACTCTAACTCCAGTTGATTAACCCTAAACTCCAGTAGATAGCGTTCACAGTTGACCACTTTTTCGTTTCGTCATTACCCTGAAATGACACGGTCTTACCAGTAAAACAGTTAAGTTACCGGATTGAGTTCATCCTTGTCACAGTAAATCCTTTTCCTGCATGCTAAACATTACCAAAACATATTGTCAACATGTCATTTTTAATTACTAGAAATTGCCCCCAAAAAATACATTTGCGGTGGGGAGGAAAAATAAGGGCTCTTTTAATGAAAAAAAAAAGATTTCAATACCTGGAAATGTTAACTTCTCTTCTAACTTTTACCAAATTGGTTAAGTGTTACTCTAGGTGCAGTCTTTTTAATGATTTGAAAATGACACAATTATTTCCAAAATATTTCAATTTGTTGTCCCATAACGAATGTTTTTTCTTGGTTACATATACTCCAGTTCTACTATTAGTTTCTAATTATACAAGTCTTTCTCGTTGTTGTAAACATGTTATCCCGACACTGATAAGTAAAACTTTCTCAGATTCCTTGATATGTGCTGTATTATTGAAATAAAATAAACAAGGAAGTAACAAGCAGAGTAAAATATAAATTATCGTATTACTTTTTTCGTTGTCTAAATCTATATTTGTATTATTACTAATAAAAAATATCAGGATGGTATAAGATGATAACGAAACTTCTTTATTTTTTTGCAGGAAAAATGGAACAACAGCTGAAGCAGATCGAAGTGTCAAAACTTCCATGTAATCTCCAAATCTACACACAAGAAAGAAGTTTTGAATTTCTTTACAAAGTTTTGACTAGATATTATCGTGCTGGCAACGTTTTGTATCAATTTATTTTTCCTACAGAAAATTTAGATTTTTTATTTCAAGCCCAAAGTTAGTTTTTTCAAGATATCTTCCGCATAATTTAGATCTATTTGTATATGGAAAAGTTGCCGTCAGTGAAATACACAACATGTTTGACTATTTTTAGAAAGTAGTTCCAAATATATTTTAATTTGACTATAGGAATAATTATTCAGTATATATCTCTTTTGATAAGAATATTTGCTTTTACAAGAATTGTATGAAATAAAATAAAAAATGATGAGAAAGATTTTAGCAACTGGTTAAGTAGGAAAAACATAGAGGGAAAAAACAGTCATGGGACTGATGACAGAACTGAAAACTTAAAACTACAGAATACATTTGGTTTGTTTGTGTTTGTGGTGCGTGTTTAATTTTCATTCAAAAGTAATTCTAGTTTATAAAATTTAAATTTTAGAATTTGTTGATTCAAAATATCAGCTACAGTCTAGTTTTATACGTTTATCAGCAATCTGAGCATAAATTATATACATTTTAGGTGGTCTATTTCAGTTCGTTCATAAAGCAAATATTGATGCAAACATAGGAAATATTTGAAAATACATTCTTAATTTGTGTTATTCAGTTTCTCATGCATACAAATAATAAATGATAAACATACTGAACTTTCCATGCAATCAGTTTACTGCATTACCCCTCTTTAGTCGACATGCCGAAAAGAGCCGACATGCAGTGATATTGAAAAGCATGGTGGAAAATTCGAATTTGAGTCATGTCAGATAATTTGGGGTTCATTAAAAATACAAATTTAATTTTTTTAATGTTATTTAAATTTAAAAATTCCACTTTTTTTTTTCATCTTATGACATTTATTTTCAATATGATTTTTTACGCTCTGATCCTCATCACTTTTATTATTATGTTCCAAAACTGATATTATAGCTTTATGGTAACTAAAATAGAAAATAAAACTTTGATCTGAATCTATTTAAATTCCCCATATATAATAGCCAGTGATCGAGCGACGCTCCTTTGGACATCAACATTGAAACTCGCGCCAAGGCATGATAATTTGATAATGTGTTTTTTAATGCTTAAAATACAGGGAAAGGCTTTACAAGACCGAACTGGATCCGGTAACTTAACTAATTTACTGGTAAGAATGTGCCATTTCAGGGGAACGAAGAACCGGAAAAGTGGTCAACAACAAAGGCTATTTACTGGAGTTTAGGGTTAATCCACTGGAGTTAAGAGTTAAAATTTCAACTATCAAAATATCACCGAACTGGCAATGGGTTTATTTCCTTCGTTAAAAAATAATACTTTTAGTCACTGAAATCGATAGAATAAGCAAATAATAATAATAATAATAATAACATGGAGCGAGAAAAAACTTCAATTTTCAAAATGCTTACATTGTAATTATTTTTTTTTTAATATCCGATTTTGAAAATAAGGCGGGATCTTTATGTCGTCACAAATGATGTACTTTGGCGCATCTCTACTGGCACTCTGAATGCTTACACTTGTTGTCTACCGTGTTTTCACGTTATGATAATCAGGAAGCAATTTAGATATTGTGCTCTACGCTTGCTATCAACCTTATCGTTGCCAGTACAGGTGAGTAAAGATGCGAATTAAATATTGTGCTTTGTGCTAATAGCGTCAGTAAATGGTACTTAATTTATGATGTAATGTGCAGAAGCGTAAACAATGAAAATGCACCTTTTAAAATAGTTTAAAATATTAAACATTGTCAAATTGTTTAAAAAATGGTTAAATCCTAAGTTTCGAAGCATGCTCTTGAAAAAAAAAATGTATTCCTTATCTCATCAAAAACAACCCTGTTGTAAAAATTTCCCCGCCAAGAAAACCTTTAACTTTTCCGCACAAAGAAGAAAACCTGCATCCTAAACCCAAAAACCCTCAGCCATAAAAAGTTATGATATCTAGTTTGCCCGCCAAGTATCTGCCAAACTATCCTCCTCCCTCTTCTCCTTTTTCATCACAGCTACTTCCATTAGAACCTCCTCCCACTTTTAACTCCTCAGAAATATGGATAGATCTTTTAAACTGTTTATTTTGTTTGGCGGGTAGCTTTTTGCTCACCAAGCAACCACTTCACTTTGAAAAACTTCCCGCCAAACAAGATAAACAACTCAATTAAAAAGTTATATGTGCCGTATTCATATGCGTACAGTTTCATATAATTTGTCACGTAAAATATTGTAATGATTTAACCCCAGTTTCGCGTCGACATTTAGAATTTCTTCCCTTCATAAATATATCAAAACTTAAAAACAGGGGGAAGGAAATTTCGTATCGGCAAAACTTGGGGGGGGGGGGGGAGGACAGCATTCTAATCTCATTCATTAATTTGTTTATCTGCTTAAGTATAAACAAACAACATAGAATCTAAAAACAAAAAGCCCAATGAGCTAAGTCTGCGCGCATGCGCAGTCGCTGTGGCAAATTTGTGATATCCGCGATTTCACGTCTACTTGCAACTGTTGGATATGTTTTTGTCTTGATTGAATTTCATTTCCTAAGACAACTTTGGAATAACTGTTAGATCTGTTCTAACCTTGCAATTGCAGTCTGAGATAAACAAACCCTATGAGCTGAGAGTAAGTACATAAGAATTTAGGGAAAATTAGTGATTTTCAACCTTTAATTACTCCGGCCCATGATATCCCTGGGGGTTGAATTTTTGTATATGTACTCAATGGCCCCCCAAGAATATGTATACAAAAAATCATTACCGTAGCCCTCCGGGGGGCTGTGATAGAACCCGGGAAGGTTCAATTTGGGGGGTAAAAACGAGGGGGAAGGGAAGGGGCTTCAAATGGCACAAAAGGCACATCAGTAGGGCACAAGGAATGTGTGTGCGAAATTTCAGCTTGATTCCTTTTTTCGTCTGGGCTGTAGCCCTGTCAAAGAAAGCGAAAACTTTTTTGAACAGCGATTTTATAACTTTAATACCTCCTCCCCCTAAATGTCTAGGGAATTGTATTTTGGTTTACGGCGTCAGGGGCCACTAGAGATTGAGTGTACCAAAAATCAACTATGGGGGGTCTTCATTGGGCTGAGATACAGAGGGGTGAAAAACCCAAAAAACCCCAACTTGTTCTCTCGTGTAATCTTGTTCTTGGTCGCTTTTATTTTCTTTCGTCTTTGGCGGTGGATTTGTTTTTGTTGGCTGCTGACGTTTGGTTTCCTTGGCGGGACGGGACGCTCCCGCGTCCCGTGAACACAGTAACGCTATAGACATTATCCGAATCTGTATACAAGAATTAAGTATTAAGTATATATAAGGTAAATATATGAAGCTAAAACGTTTAATTTTAAGACACATGGCGTCAATAAAATTTCACTTTTAGATCATTTTAAAGTTTTTGAATTACGAACTGACAAGTCTTTTCTTGTGACAAAAAATATCGTTTATGATCTTGCAAGAATTGAAAAAAAAAATCCAATACTTTTAAAAGAAAAAAAAATGTAGTTATAGGTACTACTCGAATACATAAATATCTTTATTCCTGTTGCGTAGATTGAAAATACCAAGCTAAAATTATTCCCTGCATGCATTGCAAAAACCAAGTACTTCAAGAAACTAATCAACGCTTTAATTTTCAAAGAGAACTGGAGAAATAAATTTTCTGTTTTTGTCTTTTAATAATGATTTAGACTGATTTTTTTCATCTGCTTAATCTGCTTTCTTTTGCAGAAAGCTATAAACTATTTAATTATGGATGCTCAAGATATCTAACTATTTTATTAATTTTTTTGGTAATATAAAGGTCATAAATAGGTAATGATAAATCTTTGCAGCATCGTTTTGCTCCAAACATGATTCATCTTTTGATAAAATACTATTTCGTTTTAGATACAGAATAATTCTGTGCTGAATATATAAAATTAAATAGTCAGCACTACCGTCATGTTTCAGATTGTGTTTATTATTTTTACGAATACATATATATGATGCAAGCTAGATTTTTTTTTTAAATAAAAATTAAGCTTTCGAGATTTTTTTCAAATATACAATTTTTGAAAACGTTTCGGAGTTGGCTTTTAGTATGAATTATGGAAAATCTTCGCAGTTTATTTATTTGTCAGTCAGTTAAGCTGAGCTAACTATAAATTTAAAGTACACACTATTTTCTTGATTCATCAAAAAAAGGCCCTGTGGATAGTAGAGTGGTTTTACTAATATTTTAAAGTCAGTTTATATTTTTTTAATGAGAATTCGAAATTTAGTAAGCCTAACATCTGCATCATATAATTTTTCTAGTTTGAAAAAACCGAGTTCTTAGTGTATTCAATAAATAGATGAGTGCTTTTGGTTGTTTTGAAAGTAAAAAG
Source organism: Uloborus diversus (assembly GCF_026930045.1). Taxonomy (NCBI): domain Eukaryota; kingdom Metazoa; phylum Arthropoda; class Arachnida; order Araneae; family Uloboridae; genus Uloborus; species Uloborus diversus. The sequence continues at coordinate 48,468,744 of NC_072736.1, forward strand.
AGAAAGTTTGTTTTGCATCAAATTTACTTCTTAACCAAGTTTTATATTGCTTTTGATTTTAACTTCACAAAAAACCAATTCTATATAATTTAGGGAGGTTATTTTGGCGAACTGAAGTGTATTTTAAAATCTCCTTTAAATTTTTGGAAAAAAAGGATAAAAGTTCTAGTGTTCCCATGTTTTGATATAAAGGAAATGTGCTCATCTGTCATTTTTGATAGGACCTCTACATCAACTGAAACACATGGAAGTAAACTAAACTTTCTGCAATTTAGAAAAAAAAAATACAATCAAACTTTTTATTTAGTTAAGAAATATGAAATGCTGTTGGTATAGGCATGATTTTGATAGACAAAAATTATACGTCGTCCACCAAGACGGGAGGAGAGGTTCATTTACCATTTTTACTGGTTACCTCCATTTTTTTTTATAATTTTGCCGCTTAGTACATCCCTTTGCTTTTTATTGCCTCACATGACTTTTAATCCTAAATCAATAAAAATATTAACGATATCTAGGTACGTTTCGCGCATCAAACGTTACTTACTAATATCCCATTATAAAAATATTAACATAAAAAATATAGCATAGGTCCAAATTCTTTTTTTTTGTTTTGTGCATTTTTGGGCAAAAAAAGAGAATTTGTATTATTATGCTTTTGTGGCATCTTAGGAAAAGTATTAGCGCTGATCAATAATATATATATATACATATATATATATATATATATATATATATATATATATATATATATATATATATATATATATATATATATATATATATATATATATATATATATATATATATATATAAAAGCTAACTAATACTTCATAACTTTCATAAGTAAAATATTACTGCAAAAGGTTTAAGCTAGATATTTTCAAGAAAACAAAAGGTCGTTTTTTTTTTTACTTTGCTTTCTGTTTTAAAAATGTTGCAAAAACTCGGAAAACTAAATTGCACTATAAAGTAAAAACACTTTAAGTAAATTCACTTAAATGAATTCTGTTCAGACACTTTTATTTCTCTTTTGCAGTGAAGGCAAAATAGGAAAAAAAAACCATTGCGTTAAATTTCAGAACTTCATTACATTTTAGTTTCTACTACATTGAAGGCTTTCGTGTTCCTAAAGCATTGTAAAAACAAATATGCTGTAAGCTTCTATGTTTTGTTCTTCATTAAATTGCGTTACCCATTAGGTAGATTACTTTTTGTTTAAAATTCTCAGTGAAAGAAAATTTAAATAGACTCCGTGTTAAATAAAATGTCTACGTGATCCCTTGTTGTTTTAAAAAAGCATTTTATTTTTTTTCTTGTACGTTACACATGGACTTTAAACTCCATTTTTACGCTGTTGAGACTAGCACAAGTAGTTAAAAAAATGAGGTTACTAAATTCGCCTCGTATACTGTGCGACCTCTTGCGCTTGATTAAAGTTTTAAAATGCATAAGAATATTTAAATACGTAGCTACATATTTAAATTTTTTACAGAATATACTTTTATGAGGCTTACTGCAATAAATATTTTAGAATTAGTTATGATGAAAAACTAAATTTAAAAAATTGCGCTTGGGTTACTCTATACTTACATCAAGTTTATCTTCATATCCTTCAAAACTCAATCAAACCGTAGCTTGCTTAGTTAAGATTTATTTTATTTTTTAAAAAATTGTATTTTTATAACGCATTGTGAAGTACAATGCGTTCTTTAAAGTTATGACAAATCGTATAGTAAAAAAAAAAGTTTTTATTTTTACATTTGTCTCTCCGTGCAAGAAATTTAATTCATCCCATTTCTTTTGTTACAATATTATTGACTCTAGCCACTTAACAAACACACTTTCTTTGAATTCTTTGAATCTTTGAAGACGTAGAATAAGTGATGCTTCCTGGAAATTTTTAGTATTTCTTTTCATTTCTGAATGCGATATATAGATATAAATAAATATATATATAGTGGTGGACATAATTATAAGACACCTATCTCATTTGGCAGATAATGAAAGAAACAAGAGCAATGAGATGAAGAATTAGGAGACACTATTGTTGTAAAAGAAGATCATCCAACATGATTATACGATATTTCCTAGAAGTCGCGATTGTTTTTTATAACATGAAATTTACGATTCGAAATTGAATCTTTCAATTGTAACAAAATATCGCAAGACAGTCAGTATCGATCAGTCCAAATCAACAGACAGATTTCCTAAGAACATTTTATAGCATTATTTAGGTCTTCGACACATATAATCTGCCTCTCATATCAGTAAACCGCCCGAGCTAGGACACACAATAAAATTTCGAAGGGATTTAAGTCTGGGGAGCGAGAAGGCCATGGGAGAACATTGGTACTTTTCTCTGAAAGTCACTTTATTTGTTTCGTGTGATGGATGAATCGGCACGTTTTCGTTCTGGAAAGCATTTTTTGTCACAAAGAAGATTCTTATACTTTTTGGAAGTTGTTCTTGAATACACAAAAACAGTATATGTTTTCCCTTGAGCCAAAAACCAGCTCAAACCATTATTGATTCTCCACCCATTCGGCGGCTCATTTTAGTACATGAAGAGACTTCCGTAAATCATGCCAATAATATTGAAACCCGCCAAGACCTTCCATGTTAAACTTTTTCTTCATCAGAAAATAACACAGAGTACTATTTGGAGATGCCCGGGCCATACATTGTTTAGCGAATTTTAGACGATCTGCTTTGTGCCAGTTTAGAAGAAGTAGTTTTTTTCTTCTAATTTTTTATATTTTACATAGAAAGCATTATGCAACACCCTGCGAATTGTTCTCTTTGAACCATTCAGTTTCAAAGCATTTTTAATGCCTGTAGTGGTCATCTTCTTCAGTGTAGCGAGCGAAAGCACACGGCGTCTGTCTCTCGAGGAAAAGCAAGGATTACTTCCAGACTTACTTCTATAATCATCGATCGATTAATTCCTCTTTTCAAAACATTTCTAGTTGCACACCTATAGCGTTTAATAACTTTTGAAAAATTATAATTGAAGCACCCGTTTCATTTAATCTCCAAATTTCGCGAATTTCACTTTCTTTTAATTCTGTACCTCGTGTCATGTTTGTAGATGCGTGAAGTTGGTTATCGTCAACTTTAGTTTACCGCTGAAGACATTACAGCGTGAAGAAAATTTGCATATTGCACATTATTTTCGAAAAAAAAAAGCAGGTATTTTTATTAAAATATTAGGATCTTTTATAATTTTGTTCATGGTATTCTTAAGTTTTTTTATTAAACTATAAAAGTATCATTTCTGTGAAACAATTACGCGAGATAAATTAATAAATTTAAGTTTTTGACGTATTTGATAAAACATTTTTAGACTCTGGCTCTTTTCTTTCACTCTTTGCCAAAATAAATAGGTGTCTTATAATTATGTCCACTTCTCTATATATATGCTCCTTTGATTGCAGCCTTTTTTTCTGTCTCTCTCTCTTTTAACTTGGTACAATTAATATGGTTCTTGGGTGAGCAAAATATCGCAAACCTAGTTATAACTATTTTCTTGCTCGCTTTATGTCCAAAACATTTAGTATAGCTTTAAATATATATTTTTTAATCAAAATTTAGCGCAACAATGAATCGAAAAAAAAAATCTTTACCCATAGTTAAAGTTACTCTATACTTCACATCACAGCATAAATGAGGCGAAATTACTTCAAGTAACAACTTGTACAATCATGTTCATGATAAACTTCTTTATTATTTTTCTGCATGCGAGTTGGATAAAAAATCACCATAATGTTTTTTACGTTTTCTATGTTTTTATTGAATTTCCTTAAAAGGTTCTGTGTTTCCAATCTAATATCGTAAAGAAGGAAAATTCAATTATAACTTCTTGTTCCATTAAACCACTGATAACTACTTCTAGTTCAGCGATGGGGAACGTAATGTCACAAACAGTTTAAATTATTCTGATTTAGATTGATAAGAAAAAAAAGTATCCACTTTAACTACCACACCATCTACCTAAAAAATAAATGAATAATAAGGTTTTTTTTTTCCTGCATCCCAACAATTTTTCGATAATGAGTTTTATCAGAACTTCCAACTAAAATGTCATCTGAGGAGTTTCTTAAACTGCTCTTTCAATGCTGACTTTTTTCAATTTGCATTTTATTGATTTCGCTGAAAGAAATTGCTACTCCTTATTATACTTTTTCTTGATTAAAGTAAAGTGTAATAGCACCCATCGCTGAGCTCATACGGAAATTTAAAATAAAATATGTAATAAATGCAATTCAAAATAGTCACTTTATTTATTGTCTTTATTTTTTAATAATTTTTTATAAATATTACAATTATTAAGCATGTTTTACAATTATTATAACAAAATAATTTTTAGATAAGACACATTTTTTTTTTTAAATTTCCTGTGACTAGTAGTTATTTGAGCTCCAATCAACTAATACATTCATTTCAAAGAACCGCTATTAAATTATGATTTATAATAAATGTTTCACTCCTAAGAGTTCTGAAATAATTTAATCATTTTTCACGCTGAAAAAATAACATTTACCATTACTTGACAAGTTTTACATTTTTTGGTACTGGCAATACAATATTTTAAGGTTTGAACTGATAGATAAGGCAGTAAGAAGCAAAGGAATCCACTACAATATTAAAATCTGTTCGCGTCCGTCTGTCTGTATGCCTGTCTAAAGATCGATCTTCTCGAGAACCGCTGCGAATCGAGAGTCAAGCGAGATACGGATCAATTCGAAATTTTCCAAAGAAAAAACAATAGGATCAATCTCGTAATTGTGCGACTTTAATTAGCGCAGATATTAATTAAAACGTCAATTAACATAACGTTATTGAGGAATTTATATTTTTTTCCTGTTGCCATTTTGCATATGGGTGAGTAAGTAAAATTCTAATAATTGTTTTAAAAGATATTTTTTTGGCTGCTGTCCAAATCTTAAAACAACGTTTCCATCTAGAATTTCATTTTGAATTAGTTTAAAAATGATTGCTCTATTCGGCGTGTCCTTTATTTTATCGTCTGTCCTTCTTTCATTTTTTTACATTCAGCGTTCTTAACTCTTTTCAGCATATGAAAGTTGTTTCTTTAGCTATGTTTTATTGATTGTAGTGTAAGTTTATCATTCACCGACCTCATATTTTGGTACATTTAGGATGTGTGACTAATTATATCAATTTTATTGGACTTTTTCCCGTCACATGGGTGAGTTTTCGAATTGTAATAGCTCTCTTTTTCTTTCCTGTTTCTATTTTTGAAATACAGTTTGTATCATTAAAAAGAACATGTTAAAATTAAGATTGTTTGGATTTCTGGACAGAGTTGGACAAGAAAGATTGTTTTTAAGGGTTTTAACTAAAGCTAAATTGGAATCTGATGACTTTTTATTAACCCATTCAATGATCAGCTGAAACCCCTTAACGCGCATGCCGCAGATAACGAACGGAGTTGCTTTTTGCTACGTTGTAATAACGCTTTTCTCCCCATTTTGCTCTCGGGATTTTAATGTTGTTTTTGCTGTTCAGCTTGCATTCGAAAATCGCTTCGCTTTATTAGTTTTTTGGCACTGAATTAAATAGTTCAATAAAATACCAGGTTGCTAATATGTGCTGAAATATTCATTAAATTTACACAGTACATAACGGGAAAATAATAAACAATGGAGGATAGGACGAAAAGCAATTCTTTTTATAACACTAATTATTTTATTGATTTATTCTTCTTTTTGCTTTTATCTCAGTATAGCATTCTTTTCTTTTTATACACTTAAGAAATCAAAACTGTTAAATGTAAGATGATCTACCTTTAAAAAGGGCTCAACAAAACATTCTTCAAACAATTGACTGATCGATCCCACCTGTGAGCAAGGGGTTTGAATTGACAAAAACGCTTTAACTGTGTGAATGATTTTCTAAGCGGATAAAAAGTATTCTTCGGTGCTTTTTGATACATTGTGACCATTCACAACGACCAATAAACACAAAGACATCTCTTTGCTTTTCGGTTCTTTCATCGTAATTGCGATGACTTTTTAATCCTTTCTGAGTGTCCAGATATCAGTTGCTCAAGCGTGGGAAGTATTTTAAAGATAAATGATTACAAAAGATCAAAACTTGCGGCTAATCCCCTATTTCCCTAAAGGATACTTTTGTGCATGCAACTAAAAGCCCCCAGCTGAGAGAGGAATAACAACTGCCTGGGTGGATTCCCTAAGGAGATGTCCCCCCTTGGTGTCTTGCGGTCAACCCTTCCACATTATTTTCTTACAACAAAACGGTTTGAATCAGGAAGGAATTTCAAAGCAAGCTTTACTGCTTGTATTTGAGAACATGTATTCAGAAGAAAAAAAAGAAAAATCTTGGTTGAAATCGAGTCGGATTATTTTTCTTATTTTAAAAAATATTTGGATAAATTTTAGTTAGTTTCATAGGATTATTTACTAATTAAAGCAACTTGATTATTGAAAAGAAACCAAATATTTTATTTCTATTTTTAAAATCTCATTAAAGAAGGTGCAATTAAAACATTGGACCTATTTTAAAACAATAAATAAAATCTGTAAAAGAAAGGAAGAAAAGGAATGTTTCGTTTCGTATGAGTAAAGCGAAAAGAACTCAAGATATTATAATTTCATTTGTACTGTAGTATATATTTTATGTTTTGCATGGTCAACTATTACGTATAATCAATGCGGTTGTCATAATTTTTGTTTGTGAAATTAAAAATATTCAAAACTATATCAATAAAAATCCATCAAAGGATGCCGCGAATATAAAAAGTTAAATTTTAAGTTTGAAAATATCACGATTTAAAAATAAATAAAAAATAAAAAATAATAATAGTATACAAATAAATAAAAAGCGTAGTAAACACGTTATAATTAAAAAAAAACATACTCGTATAAAATTAAGATGTGTAAGATAATTTTTAAAAAATTTTGTGTAAAATAAATTATAAAATTTGAGGATCTTGAACAATTTAGTGAAGGTTGTTTGTGTAAGAAGGTGGATTTTTGATAACAAGAAAAAAAAATCTGTTTATTTGCTTTATTCAGGCATAGAAATATTGTTAAATGTGTAAGGAAATATTTCCACACTTGTTCATCAGGAGTTCAAATGTCAGAATGCTAAGAAACAAAGCTTCCACGAAAAGATAAAAATATAATGCCTGATTATTTGAAGCATTATACTTGTCCCATCCAGGAGTACTTGAAAGGTTAATATCTTAGTAAAATAAAATAAATTACAACAAGTTTCGTGAAATACTGTAAGTTACATCCCTTTTGTCTAAGGAAAAGAACTTGATTACCGCTCCCCTAAAAGCACCAGAACCCAACAGAGAAGCGCAATAACAGGGTTCTGCCCCTGGAAGGATCGCCGACACATGTTCGGCCGAGGCAAAAACTGCTAGAAACGCCGTGATGACACAGGTTCGTCGTAGGCAGTTAGGAACCATTTTCTTGCGACGAGCCTGAATCGGCCGGGGCAGTATTAACACAAACTGCGCGGCCGATCCTGTATCGGCCGGGGCAAAGAATGGGTTAAATTAATGCTTATTGATATTTATTTAGTCTTGGTGCTTTAGTTTCACGTAATCAACCAAAAAGTGTGTGTCTCTTTCATGCAAAAAGCTGATTATAATTGTACATAAATATTTCAGATATAGTATATCAGATGTGTTTCATTTTAACGTGAGCAAAGATTATAGTTGATAATGCATATATTTTCATCTTTTGTGCTTATTGAGAATACTCATAACTTGTATCATTGATAATTATGATTAACGTTAAAGAGATTTTTACCAAAAATATGCTCTACTGGTGTTTTGAAAACCTTGCATTACGCGTATTTATTTACTCCTTAGCGCTTTAGAAACTGATGTCAGAGCAATACGAAAGCATCAATTGGACATCTCTTTGATTTTTTAAGTAGCCCGTGCAACGCCGGGCACGCAGCTAGTGTAAGTTATAAAACTTAACACTTAAGGATAAGCAGCACAAATGGTAGGAGAATTTCTCCTCTGTTTTGCGGCTAGATGTTGTACTTGTAGTTCTGGTAGTAAAGCTATACAGCATGGTTTGGAAAAAAAATCAATGAAAGCCTACCTAGGATCTGAATTTTAAACGCATTTTAAAAAGTTTAGAAAATTCCACTTACATCCCTGTGCTTCTCACGGCCTCATATGTTCAAGTAGGGTAAAGAGAGTCCTTTAAACTTACTGAGCAGTTAGATCAAAATAATATTTCAGTTCTGCAATTTGTACATTGTCATACATCTATAAGCAATAAAAAACACTGATTTTAAAAGGTATCGGAAAGCAAATATGTTGCAAAATATTTGGACTGTAAAATGTATCATTTGAAATTTTCTTTAACTGAAATGAATGTGACAGATAATTGAAGCCACCTGGAGAACATGACTTAAATAATAACGACTTTAATAACTAACACACATCACATTCTTCACAATGCATGTTTCATATCTGCTTTTTTCCTGTAAGAGTAATAGAAGATCAGTTGTAAGCAACATAGGGCATTTCGAACGATTGCCTTCCACCAATAGCGTATTGTGTAAGATAATATTTTTGTTATTTGAGGATAATTTTTGATATTTTTCATGTAATATTTTTCGTTTATTTGTACGTATAACTATTAAAAGATATTTCTTTTAAGATGAGACAATGTGTCATAGCAAAGTTAACCTATTTGGTTTTCAATTCGAACTCAGAAACGCGAAAAAAAAAAAAACTCTCAGTGTTTTCATGTCCCTGCTCATTATGTTGCTAACTCACGATTAATTAAACAAAATCCTTTAAGTGAAATCATAAAATCTGAGAAAAACCATTAAATTACGTTAGTGCTGAGTAGATCAAGTTTTTATCTATTACGAAGAGAATGTAGATTAAAACAATACTGAAGATTACTTAAGTGTTAAAAGTTTGACGGATTCATCACGATCTACAGCTGCCTCTCGTTCTAGTAATCCTAGTTGGTTTGTTTTTCGATAAGTGACGCCTACCTTGCTATCACTAGGAAATCAACTCCTCAGGTACCTAGTCAGTAGTAGGGATCCATAAATAGGCGTCCATACGAGATGGTTGTTTCAGAACTGTTTTAATTGTTTGCTCTTTTAGGGTAAATCCAGCCTACATGCTCTAAAAAAACCAGAAACGTTTCCAAAAATAATGGCCAACAAGTGGGCTTAATTTTTGTCTGACGAAAAATAGAAAAAATTCGCGCTAAAACGTGCCAACAATCATGGGTGTATTCAGATAGTTTTACTGATATATTAGTTAATAAATGCTACTTTTATCAATATGCTTTTCTGCCGTTTTCAAGTTCGATTCATAACATAATGGAGTGGGACAAATTGCCTGACTATTAGGGCATTATGCCCTAAAGCTACATTTTTTTTTCTTTTGATGCGTATTTTTTTCATAGTTGTTAATACTGATTGCTTTGACTGTTGACCGCACGTAAACAAAAACATTCAGGGGGTAATATCTTTTATTTTTCCTTAACATCACATTTTTAATAGATGTTTCTTCTTATTCAATAGATGAAACTTCGACTTACTTTATCTATTGTTTCGTGTTTCAAAAGATCTAACGATGAGCTTAGTCCTAACGAATAAATGCATCATCGTAAATTCCAAGCTGAAGGGGACAATATTAGCGAAAAAGCACTACTTTATTTTGTTAAATAGCACTGGTAATGATTGGTTTGAAGAATATTAAATTTTCTAATTTTGAAAGTTTGTGCGTAGTAATATAAGAGGAATCCTGCTGTGTTCTTAAATGTCCCTAAAGCTAGACGTGAGCTTGACCTTCTATATAGTAGTTTAGGGGTCCCAAAATACTGTTTCGTTGTGTGACAACAAAGTTCAAGAGACTAAACGTAACTGTAAAAAGGTAACTATAAAAATGTAAAAAAAGCTAGAAAGTAACCCTTTTATATTTTTTTCACATTCGCAGATTTAAAAAAAAAAATGAATTTTTGAAAAATTAATGTATTTTTATTTTTATATTTCAGAATTCTGCGAAGAACTGAGGTTTTACTTCAAATCTAGGCAAAGTTCCCGAATGCCATTGTAATGCATTATACATTGACATCAGTTAAATAAGGATAATGTCTTAGATTTCACTACGATCCTTGCTCTTTTAAAGATTTTTTGCTCTTGCATGAAAGGTTTGTTAGATTGATGCAACTGCTGATGCATAAAAGTGCAACTCCTCTGTTAACATCTCACTAATAATTTAAAAACTCAATCTGAGGAAGATTAGCGAGTAGGAATAGAGTAATTAATCCTTTACTAATAGTTGTTTTTATAATAATGTCATTTTTTCTTTAGAGCAATCTTTGCTCTGGTACAGTAGATGACTGTTGATGGCTGAGGATTAAAGGACGCCATTTGTTGAAATATGGGTTAGAAAAACCAATTTGCGTTGCAAATAACGGCTTTTCACTTGGCTCCTATATAAGCATATACGTGAGCTTCTAACAAGCGTCCATTTAGGAGCCAGACTAAAGCTGCTCTGTGTGAATTGGCTTTCATGTGTTTGTCTATAAAAAAACTTAGTCTGATTCATGCTTTCTTATCCATGCAGCAATTTCGTATAGAGTAAAGAAAACAAATCTGTAAAGAGTAGAGTTAAATATATCTACACACAAAACTTGAAATTGATTTTAAGAGGAATAATTTTATAAAAATATAGAAAGCACCATGTATGGAAGTTTTGATGCATTTTAAGCAGACTGTAGAAGTTATTTAAAAATCGATTTTTCTATGAGCTGCTACTGAAGTAATATTATGTGATACTATTTGAACAGTTTATAGAGTAATTAGTTTCTTAAGTATTTTTACCTAGATCATATGATTTATGCCCTTGATTCACACGAAATGATCATTTAAGTTTTTAAATTTTGATGTATCTTATGCAGTCATTTTTCCTATAGTAACAATGCGCTACAAATAATATCAAAAAACTATAAACCAAGCAGTACTTTACTTTTAGATGGAAAGTTATCGTTTATATGTTTTATATGTTTTTATATGTTGTATATATATGTTTTTTTAAAAAAATATATATCCACAAGCAAACACATCTTCGCAACACTGATTTGAATCACGATCCAAATACATGAAGGTAAATTCAAAATCTTCGACGGATTATTCCCCAATTAACTAATGTAATTGCTAATTAAAATCAAGAAGCCACCATTGCTTTACTTTTGAATTCAACGAGCAAATTTTCATAGATGAGCTTTGAGTGGAACCAATCTTAGCATGAAATCCTATTAGCGTAATCCCAAATGTAGTATAGATTCTTAAGACTGGAAGTGGGTTTTGAGAAACGAAGGTCATTCTATACGACATTCATTACGCTATTCTATTTTTGCCATGATAGCGTAAGTAATCTTCATAAGAAGTAAATTCGTTAGGCTTAATCATGTACTTTCGTAAGGATTAAAAAAAAAACTGATTATTAAAAGAGCACCAGGTTTCTTATTTGGCTTAAAATTAAAGCAACTATTTATAAGATGACTACCGTATTTTTTTTCTAAACGTTTTCTTTTGAATAAGAAAAAAAAATAATATTTTTACGTACTTAAAATAATGTATTTTCGTTCTTTATTTGTTGATGTAATTTTATTAAATATTGGCGTTATTCTTTGATTGGCATCAGATGTTCCAAGGAAGGACGCCATTTGATATTTTTTAAACATGTAAAACTGATATAACGTTTAAAAGAATTTTAAAAGAATTTTAAAGCATCATATAGGGTCAGTTGAAATAAAAGAAATCATGATGTTAATGTTGCACCCCTTTTGAATTACTTCCTTTTGATCTGAATAACATATACAATTTTGTGCGTTCTCTCCAAGACTTCAAAAGACTGAGAGTAACTGGATAAGAAAATTTCGACTTTATACCTCACCCGCCACAGTGGTGACAGGTTAGTTTGGACCCAACGTAGTTATTAGCTGACGTATCGTACATTTAGTGACACATTACAGATTCAATATAGATTTTAGTCCTCTGCTGACTATTAAAACTCTAGGCATTGTGTCCCATGTTCAAGAAAGAAAAAAACTGAACACCTTACCCGATTCATAAAAAGTAGAAAGAAGAAACATTAGAAATATACCAAGAAAATAATTACAGTTTTGTGAACTGTTTAATAACAAAAAATGGTAAAAAGAAAAAGGATGATAAATATATGATATTATGTAATTCGCACAAATTTAACATTTTTCGTATTTTTAATTTAAAAGGTTTTTTTTTTTAAATCTGTGCTGTGTTTTAATATCTATAAATAAAAAATTACTGTAGAAGAAGTAAAAAGAAGGAGGTGGCATGCCTGCTCCCAGTAGACCTCATTGAAGCTGCAGCCTTAAAAGTTGGCAGAAAATGAATTCAAACTTCGTTGTATTGCTCAGAAAATATTTTATTTATTTTTATTTTTAAATTTTCGTACTATTTTTTAAATCATTTTTTAAAATATGTTGATGGAAACCGGGGTAGAATATAATGTTATCGGAGCAGCCTTTATAAAACATTTTGGACGTTTTGCAACGGTCCGATCAATATGGACTTTCAGACTTTACGTTTCTGACAAAACATTATAATAATAATACTTAATCAAGTACGTGGTTTTATCAAGCATGAAATGATTACTTCCCATTCTTTGAGTATATGACTATACAGCGGTGTTTAGTTTAATATTTGTTTTAGTACAACGTTTTGAAAAATATTATTTAAAGTATGTTAGCTTCGGATCAGATGATGTTTTCCTTCTGCAAGTATGAATAGCATTGCGGTTTATTAGTGCGCTAGTTTTTACCCTTATTTCTAAAAAAGAATTATGTTTTAAAAGTGGGAAAAATTCGTTTTCGAACTGAATTTCAACTTAAAAATGAATTGATACAGAAAAAAAGGAAGCGCTGGTAAAAGCCAGAGTTAAACTAAAATGAGCGAAGAATATTTTTAAAAATGGGACCATACTTAGATCTTGGGAAAATGATAAAAGTATTCTCAGGTGATAATGCATGTATTCTTCTGTGAAGATTTTCCTCTGTTATGGTTCGTTATGCAAGTCTGTAGACAATGCTATTCCGCAAGGTCTTTTTCTAAACCTAAAGGGGATTCGCGTTATAACCACGTGTTGTTGAAGAGTCACTTAAAGAAGTATGATTTGAAATAATTTTTTACCGCATTGGACTGACTAATACAAACATTTCCACATTTTACAGCATCATAATATGGTGCAATTTCAACAAATTTTTTTTTGTAACATTAAAGATGCTTCAAAGCAACAAGTGAATCGTTCTAGCACTGAGAGTTTGAAATATTTGCTTGGTAAAAATTTCCTTGCTAAATAGGTTGGGAATTAATTATTATTGAAATTAATTATAGAACTTATTTTTAGTCATAACACCAACAACTCCTGTATAGTCATGAAATTCAATAATGTTGTAATATGAAACTGCTTTTTATTCTTTGTAACGAAAAAAAAATCTGTACCAGTATGCTTTAAAATTAATAATTAATAGCATGTTTCCAATTGAAAGATATATTTCCAATAGAAATTCTGTTGAAATAAAAAATGAGCTTTCAGAAATTACTCAATTCCTAGAAATTCTACATTTTGGATGTGTGATATTGTATCAAATAATAATAATAATAATAATAATCTGAATTTTGACGACTTGAATTCAAATTATGTCTTTCGCAATCACGAGTGTGTGTGTTTGTGTCTAGGCATGAGTTTGTGTGTGTGTTTGTGTCTGTGTGCAGGCATAAGTGTGTCTGTTTAGTTGTGTGTATGTGTGCATGTGTTTGTGTATGCGTGTGTGTTTGTTTCTGTGTGCAGGCATGAGTGTGTGTATGTGTGTATGTGAGTGTATACGTGCGTGTGTGGGATATGGAAGAAATCCTTGAGACGCTGCTCGCTAGAGCAGTAGCATCGGGAGGGGCCGGTCGACGGTGGTTCTGCTGAGGAAGGCCGGAGCAAATATAGAATTATATAGGACATTAAAACAGTCAAATGAGATCAATAAGCAATGTGATTGCTCAAAAAAAACTAATATATTTTAAAGAAAAGTATAAGTCATTGCAATGTTGTAAACATCTAAATGCACAATTTGTCTAGCTTTTAAATTATAATTAAACGTAATCTATATAACTAAAATAGAGAATATCTATATATATATATAAATGGATGGACGTTTGTGGGTATGTGTGTATGTTCCTTATACAAATCCAGTTTTCGTCAGATTTCTTCCAAATTTGGCACAAAGGTAAATTGTTGCTCAGGAATTCATATAGGCGGGTTTTTGGAATTTTAAAAACACCCAAAGAGGTCTAATTTCATATTTTGTGTCATAAAATTGCTCTTTTCTGCACGAACTAATTTTTGTATAGTTATGAATTTAGTCTAAATGAAAAGCCCGTAAAAAACTGCCATAGATGAAGTTTCTTCAAAGATTGACTTTAATCGTTAAATTTGTGAACCTTGGTTCAAAGAAAATGAAAACGGTTATCAACATGTAACCACCAGGAGCTATTTTATGTGCAATCAACACAAAACGTATCCTAAACGATGGCCGTCAATGCCGTTTAGCGATGAGCGTTGAAGCATGTTTGGCGAGAAAGCCGTAAATATAATAAATGATGCTGTACATCGTTTCTTAAACTGCGACCTACGAGGTCCCAGGGGTCCATTAATGCTACTCATGGTGCTACTTAATTTGAATGCTACTGTTTAATTATAATTTTTAAATATTGTTTAATTATAAAATCCACAACAGTAAGGCTTCGTGTGATTTTTGATCAGTGTTTATCTCGTAAATAGCAGGAAAATACAAACATGAGTAAGGTAATAGTATTGCATTCAATATTGACGTACAATCTTCGACTGTTTCAACATTAGACTACTTTTATTAAAACCACATCTATTTCATCCTTGCAACAGAAATTTTATTTAATGGTCTATGATCCTTATCAAACCATCTTGCAATTTGTAAATTTTCTTTATACTATTGCTTGATTTACGTCGAATCTTTAAGTAATTCGGTTCAACTATACCTTGATTCAAAGTAAATGAAAATGGTTAACAACATCTAACCACCAGGAGATATTTTAAATGCAATCAACACAAAAAGTATCCTCAACAATGGCTGTTAATGTCGGTTAGCGACAAACGTATAGCATGTTTGGCAAGAAAGCCGAACGAAAAATAAATGCTGTCTTTCAGTAGTTCTTAAATTGCATGCTGCAAAGACACAGGGATGCATTGAAATCACCATCGGTGGTTCTTCTTCAATTTGCTTGCGCATGTTGCTAATAAGTTTTCAAGTAATAATACCGTATCAGTAAACGAAATTTAGATCTGTATTTTCTATACATAAACAGCACAGAAAATACCGAAATGAGATAGGTATTATCGGAGTACAATCTTCAACAGTTTTACAATTAGAATACTAAATTTATATTAAAACGACATCATTGCATCGGAAATATAATTTAGTATTGTATTATCCTTAAACAAATCAATATGTATATGTTATTTATACTATTCCATGATTTACCTAATTCAGTTCACCTAAGTTTCACAGAAATCGCTCCAGGTTATCAAAGACCAGGGGTAAAAATACTAATATGGCTAATGAATTGCAAAATAATCATTTTTGTGCATAGTAGCGTAGTAGATTGAATTTATCTTTCAAGGGGGAGGGGGTTCATTACATGTACATAAACTATCATACTAAAATTGCTAATGTGTGGTATTGTAAAAGGCTGTGCATCTTTAGACTCGAAACCACACGAAAATGTAATACGGCGGAATTCATAGTTTTAGAAGGGTAAAAGTTTAAAGTTTGAAAAATGTAAAGAAATATTAAATTACATTTAAACTTTTAAAATGCATAAAATGTTTCCATTTTTTACGTAAACAAATTTCTTAATTGTTTGAAATTTTATATTACTTTAATGCTCGAAGCAATAGTACACCTGAAGGAGCTACTTCGCTGACTAGCAATAATTTTAAACCAGTTAGCGGGTATGAGGCAACTTTTGCACGAAGAGATTGATACTGAAATGGGCATGATGAAATATTACGCCATATTATAAATTTTTTTCGTTTTAGTCTTCATCGTGAAATTAGTTGAGCAAAGCTCCATTTCCAGTTACAAGACTCTCAGTTCGATAACTTTTATTGTAAACAATCGAAAAATATTACTGTTTGTAACTACCACTAAGTAATTCAACCGTCATTGAAAAAATGCTGTACGATAAAAATGGATACGTATCAGTGTTATAGAAGCAACTCTGTTTACAGTGGAGGGATAAGGTGAAACAATTTGTATCTCACGTATATCTGCTAATCGCAATATATCACTTTAAACTTCAAGAAATTAAAATCTCCAGTGAGACTTAAGTTCTGTATCACGATCAATAAATCAGAAGGGCAAGCGATTAAGTACTTTAAATGCATGTGAAATTTACCTATTTCCCATACAGATTATTTTATGTGGCATGCTTAAGGTTGGGTTCATTCAAAAATGCATTTCATTTTGCTGCTGGAAAGGGGACTAAGAATTGTATTTAGGAGCAAGATTTGAGATAAATTTAAGAATTAGAAAATTTTGAACAATTTAACTTTTTAGTACTTACGTTTCTAAACATGGAAATACATTTCCTTCGTTTTGAAGCTGCGGATATGGGGAACAGAATGTGCAACAAGCTTTTGTAAAACATAAACAAAAGAATTGTTTATTATATAGTTGTAAGCAGAAACAAGACGGTTTTTTTCTTTCTTTTAAATTCTTGGCCTGCAAATAATTAAAAAAAAAAAAAAAAAACGACGCGGATAGTGACCAAAATGTGCACGCCTATTTCTTTTCTATAAGGCAGTTCAATTGACGGGTTTTATATAATTCGTTCCATAAGTTCGCGTCACGTACTCCATTTTTAATGCTTTATGTATCGTAAAATAATAACTGTAACTGTTTCTATAGCAATTATTATTCAGTGGAACCATTCCTACACCTAATGACGACTGTGCCTCTGCAAATTAAAATTTCAATATTCTCAAAGCAATGCTTCAGAACAGCAAACTTAAATAAGTGATCTTACTACCTGCATCAGTTTGAGTTATCATGTACAACATTTCCGGCAAGTGTGAGGTTTTAAAAATTTGAAATAAAATTTTAATCTAGACAAATTTTGAATCGTTGCAAGACACAAATATTAATATCTAACTGTCATTTTTACCTACGAAAATAGAAATTTGACACAAATATAGGAAATAAAATGTAGTTGACGTACGTCTTTTTATGCAATTTACACTTACCTAATATTACTCCATGGCATGCTACTAAATCGCCACGGAAAGGGCAAACAGACACATTTTGTGAAGTTATTTATACTAAGTGAACGTTTTCTATGGAATGTGCTTACATCCCTGAACACTTACAAAAAATTATAAAATGAGTCTATCTAACACTGAAACCTTGAAAGTAAAAACACCGCCAGTTATCCGTAAAACGAAATGTTAACGGCTATTAATAACAATGACCGAATTCCTTATTTTCTGTACAGTGGCCTATCTGTTTAGCTTTTGGGGCCATTGAGGATGATTTCATATCTGAAAATAGTGTAAAAGTGGCATATTTTGCATATATTTGTAACTGATAAAAGCCATTGAATTTATTCACGACTCTTTCTAGGAAAACACTCCAAGATTTTTTTTTCCAGATTAAAATGTATGTGAAGAGTACTATAGCATGCTTTAATGTCTTGAGGTATACAAAACCGTCAAAGGCAGCACAACGGTTTTCGTATTCGAAGCACCATGCAAAAGGTTGCCCCACAAGATATGCAACATAATCATTTGTCTCTGCATTAAGACATTGGATGTCACCGCAGATTCAACCGCAGACAATGGACACGGCAGAACCAAAGAATATCGTTGACAGAACCCCCATAACAGGTCTCATGCTTTTTCGTTTTTACTTGATGCTATTTTTCCTGCAAATGCTCAACTTTCTATGCTATTTACAGTGCTTTGAAAATTTGAGCCTAGAGTGGTGTGAATGCAGTTTTTTACTGTCATTTAGATAGAATTCATCCATTTAATTATCAAAATGATATGTTGCATTGAGAAGCACCATGGCAACGCCGGGTAATAAGCTAGTAAACATATAATATGGGTGTGTGTGTGTATGTGTGTATGTTCTCTATACAAATCCACAGTTCACGTCAGATCTCGACCAAATTTCGCAGGGAGGTACTTGGGCACCCAAGAATGAACGTAGGGGGGTTTTCGAACGCCAAAAAGAGCCCAACCGTTCGAATTTTACCTTTAGGACCCGAAAATGGCATTAAATGGCTCTTTCCACCCGAAATAGTTATGCGACCAGTTCGATTTCGGCGCCATTCGAAAGCCCGTGAAAAAATCCCGGAATTCATTCACTTTTTTCAAATTAAAAAAAAAAAAAGAAAAGAAAAGAAAAACGCTGTATAATCACCGGAAAAATAAATAAAAAGCACTTTTAAGCGTAATGGAATTCTATTTGCATATCGGAAAATTATCGTTTGTGCGATCTCATTTTAGATTTGCGTTCAGAAGGTTGCCACATTTTTTTTCTCGTCTGTGATTTAAAAAAATTTTGTTTTTGCTTTGAGGTAAAAATTTCCTTTTTTGATTATCATTTGGTGTAGTAGGTTGCATTGCATTTTGCTCTTTAAAAATTTCAGTGGAAGAACATTATAAAGAAGAATCGAAAAAAGTTAACGGGTTAAAGTAAACAGTAAAAAGTAAACGCACCAAAAAAGGCATGTAATTTGAAGACATCAGCAACAAAAACTCGTTAAATACAACGTTGTTATAATGTGATCATCGCTCACCTTTTGATTGTACGTATTTTTAATGCAAATATAGGGGAAGGTTGCCGTCAATGAACCGGTTCCATGACTAGACCAGGAAGATACTTTCCGTACCAGAGTTTTGCGCAGACGCGTAATCAGTTTTAGTAACTTCATGTGTCTGGAAATTGTCTACTGTAGAGTCGTCGGTTAGCTGAAATTACTTCATCATATTGTTATTCGGTCAGAAAAGTTTTCTACCATTATGTTACTATTTATTGAGATTTCAATTAGTTGAAACATGCTTTGAAATTTACTAATCAATTAAATGTTAATATTGACTTAAAATAGCGCCTTTTCAAGTACAATTCACCACACTTCATGTTTCATCATGATTCGTCAGAGCAGTAAAACCTTTGGAATGACGCAGTTGCTATCATTAGACCATTAGGTGTTTCCACGAATGGACCACCTGTCTCAGTGATCCAATTCATGGAAAATCGCAAATATTGTTGTAACTTTAGCTCAACTACCTTTGAGAATTGCTCAATTGTTTTGAAATAATTATGATACTAACAAAATCACAATAATTCATGAAAACTCGTATACTTCATTATAATTTCAAGCCATTTTTTTATAAAGTTGATTAAAAAAAAACATGATAATACAGTTTCAGATACTTTTGTTGCTCCTGAAACATGCAAAAACTAGTAAAATATGGCTAGTGGATAAGTGAGATCATGTAAAGTGCTACACCGAAAACATAAAGTCCTGAAAGCAACTTTAAACAGTCGCATGGGAGATAAAAACATGCTTGTTGTTACCTTAGTCGCTTATTAGAAATTTAGGAAATAAGCCTTCTGAAATAGAAATATGATAAGTGAATCATATTTCAGAACTAGAAAAGACGTTTTTGGAATTACTTTATGGAATTGGCCTTTCAAGAGGTTAAGAAAAATAACCGATCCCATATATTTAATTAAGAGAAAAAGTCTGTTAGTACTATATTCTCTGGTAGTTTGAGACTTAAGCTTCTGGTTTCAGTAATAAAATTGTCAATACGTTCCCTGAAATTTTAGAGATCTTGCGCCGAAAGAAAATTTTCAAATTCGATTTAAAAAAATTCCCAACAGTTTAAAAGTGATTGAAAAGATATTAGCTAAAAACAGTGTAGCACAGGCTGGGAAAATATCAAATGGTGAACAAGGTGTGATGACAGCTGTGTGTTGTGTGAGTGCTGGGGCGTTTTTATGTTCCTCTAATCCAAAAGTAAAACATTTTATAAAATAAATCTATTTTTCTATAACTTATAACTTATTGTTATTTGTAGTGTTTATTGATCACCTGTTACAAATATTTGTAAGTTACTCCTTGATTTTTTTTTTTTTTTTAATTTGAGAAGTGGCCCATCGATGGAAAATCTAGTGTCCATCCATAGCAACCGGTAGCCATGAATGGACCACATGGTAAAATATTTATATTTAATTTTTATTCTTTATTGTGTATATTTATCATGAAAGTGAATATTATTATTAAAAGAGAAATACAATGAGAAATTGTTACTATAATTAACGTGAAATTTGAGTTGGATTTCCTTTCTAAAAAATCGAAAACTGTTATCCGGTTCATTGACGGCAACCTTCCCCTAAAGATCATTAAAAATGTGACTGAGTGACTCGAGAAAAAGCAGTAATTGCGCATGTGAAAAAACGGGTTGTAGCAAATACAAATTGGATTTGAATTGTCGCCATTCTGATTAACAGCACGACACTCCAACCAACCGATCAGTTGCGCTTTCGTTTTCGAATGCTATTCATTAAACCAATGTGTAATAAAAAAACAGCAAATAGAGCAAAAAGACCATGCGTCTATGTTTTGTCATTAGCCAACTCAATACGCTCTAAAATTTTTCATAAAAACGGAATTTGATTAAGGAATGAGGAAGATCTCGCGTAGCGATAGAAACAAACATTTTAGAGAAATAATAAATTAGATTGAAAATAAGTGTTTTATTTGTTGAAAAATGATACAATTTCGCATAGCAGGCTGCTTTAACCGTTATGGCTTGAATGCCAGCACATGTTTTTCTTTTAATCGAGCATTTTAAATTCAAAACCAAAACCAATTGAACTGAGTCCAGTTTTTAAGTGAATTTTTTTGAATGTAGACAAAACGCCCCCCCCCCCCCTCGAAAGCATAGGAGTAGAAAATGATTTCTTACTAATGAAGTTGATGATACTTTTAATGTTTTACGTCGTATTCGAATAAATAGTTAAAGGTTTACCGGGTGAAACTTGTAATTTTAATTTTTCATAGTATTTTTTCATTTACACCGAAGGTGAAAAATTATTTAAAAAATAATAAATAAAAAATGGGTTAAAGGTTTTTTTTCCGCCGAGAGCGACGCAAAAAATTGGAAAATTGTATTAAAATTTTGCTTTAAAAAGTATGTATAAAAACTACAGGCTGTATAATGTTTTGCAGCAGCAAGTGGCGCTTCCGAAAAATTGACATTTAGACCGTAAGTCTATTTTTCGTCATTAGCCTGCCCGATACGTTTTAAATGAATTGCGTTTTAACTGTTCCGACAGAAAAGTAATCCATAGAAATAATATATAAGATAAGATATTGAAGAGCAGTTTTTTTTTTTTTTTTTTTTTTACAATTTATTATCGCAGGCTGTTTGAACCGTTATGGCTTAGATGGCAGCACGTGCTCGTCATTTAACCGAACAGTTAAAATACAAAATCATTTTAACCCATTAAGCGCCGTCTCCCATTTTGGGAACCTTCAATCAAGATTTTTTTCTTCATCAAGTAATTAAGATATCATTTTGAAATTTTTTAAAATGAATGATAGAGAACCAAACTTTACTGGTAATTTTTTCAAAAAGGTTTGGAATGTAAATTCTTTTTTGAAAAATTTTTAAATTTTGCGAAAATTTTTTGTTTTTGCATTACACGGGGAAAAAAATCCCTAAAAATAATAAATGCAAATGCAGAAATTAGGAACATGGAATAAGAAGTTTAATATACCTTTTTTCAAATCACAACAAACAGGGGCTAAGAAAAATAATTTAAAGTAGTTTTAGAGGACTTTATTTACTGAAGTCCCAAAATGGGAGACTTGGCGTGTTCTGATTAGCAGAGCAATTCATGCCCAGTAGAAATCGTCTTCACCCATTTTGCATGATTGAACTCTCCCCTTTTTTCCCACAGTCCCCTTTGTAGTTTCTCATTGTAAACACTCTTTTGTTGTTCAAGGTCAAGAGCAGGTGCTTTTATCAAAACAAGTAACATTACATTCGTTTAGAAGAAAGTTCTGGAAAAACAGGGGTGCCTATCCTCCCTAAGGAGGATGACGCATCTCTAGGAATTTCTACAGATCACGAAAGAGATTTCTATAAAAGGAGTTCAAATTCCCTTTAAAACTAGTCCTGCCCTCTCCATTAAAATATTTTGTAGCTCAGTCAGCTCCATGCTCCCCTCCCCCTTGAGGACGCTCCCCCGTCAATTAGGGAGGTTGAATTTCAATAGAGAAATTTATTCACCTTTTTTTTTTTTTGAAATCAAAAATGTAGTAAGAATTTTTGACTTTGCTACGAGCTTCAAACACTATTAAAATAATATATTTTAGCTTAAAACAAGATGAGTGCAGTATCACTTGTTTGTGAATCGCCAAATTCTTTTCAGATAGTTGAGGAAAAAAACTTTAATCGAAATCGTTTTGATCACAGATAATGCGATAACTGTCTCACTTTATATTTTTACCATTTATCGTAACTTGTTGGATGAAATCGGAGAAACTGTGACCGTTGATAATTCCTCAATGCGAAGCATGCTAGACATTTATCTCTAAAAACATTATGATGATGAATAAATCATGTCATCAAACATGTTGTGAAGCAACCTAAATGTTGACTGCAAAAAAACCCTTGCCTATAATAACACAATTGCACCATCAAGGAGCCCAAAAATATCTTAGTTCCATTTTATAAGATACATTTTATCTAGTGCTTCATGTCATTGTCATTTACCATTGCTCGATCAACCTACATGGTTAATAGAAAAAAGCTACCTCTTCTCTTTTTGTGTATGAAAATCCTAAGACTTTTTGATAAAAGGTAGTAAAATGTGTGGGAAAAGTTCCGTTTTGTACAAAAATGTATAAGAAGAAGGAATGCAACAAGAATGAAAACCAGTTACGGAGTGATGTACGGGCAGAGGGAGGGGGGGTAGAGACGTTCTTAAGGGCCCCAACGGCTCAAGAAATTGAAAATAACTAGCATACTAATACTTATTAATGTTGCAAATATACACTGCTGAATTGCGTTTTAACTGTTACGACAGAAAAGTAATCCATAGAAATAATATATAAGATAAGATATTGAAGATAAGTTTTTTTTTTTTTTTTTTTTTTATACAATTTATTATCGCAGGCTGTTTGAACCGTTATGGCTTAGATGGCAGCACGTGCTCGTCATTTAACCGAACAGTTAAAATACAAAATCATTTTAACTAATTTCGTTTTTTAAGCGTAGCTTTTTGAATGTAGTAAAAATGTGACTGACTATTTGTTTTTTGACGAAAGAAGGAAAAAAATGGTATTTTACGCATCAAGTTGTTAGTAATTTTAATATTTTGCTTCGTATCCTAATAAATATTCATAGTTCAACTAAATGAAAAGTGTCATTTCAATTTGTGGTAGAAATTTTTTTATTTGTACAAAGGGTCAAAAACTGTCATTAGAAGAATCTACATTTCAGAGTACGATTTATTTATTTTTTCTGAACAAAAAACTATTCCACTGTAGTCTGAAATCTTATACCTGATATTTATATTTTCACTCACATTATGCTTTAGTTTTCTGACCTGGGCCAAAGCTTTAAAAAAAGAAATAAATAAAAACAAAACAAAAATAATAATAAAAAAAGACATACAATAAACAGCTAATTTCGCTACAGGTTGCATCAAGTTTTCAATCCAGCAAGGAGCTTTTCCAGCACATTTATTACCTCATTTGTGTTATTTATTATTTTCATGTAACGCGCGATATTTTTCTAATTTTATCGGATTTTTAGCAGATCGTCCGGACCGGGGCCGAACACTCGTTCTTCTGGTTGCCATTCGAACGCTCTGCCGATTGAGCTATTCAGCTCTGTCGGTCACGCAGCGCAAATTTAACTTATAAATTTACACGAAAATCTCAGCCCAGTGCTTTCAAACAGGTTTTTTTTTGACAGAAAAAACAATTTTTAGATTTCGGGTCTATTTTTCGTCATTAGCCTGCACGATAAGTTTTTAAATGAGGTGTAAATCAAAGAAACCAATCAAAAATTAAGGAAATTCTCGCGTAGGAGCAAAAAACAGGCTACAGAAATAATATATGAGGATTATTTTGTGGGAAAATTTCACTTTTTTGATCTAATTGAAGCCTGATTGTTGAACATGCGTCACTTGACATAACTTTTGTTTTCGAGGTAGACTGTGCAAAGCCGGGCGATGCAGCTAGCATGCATAAATAAATTTTGTTTTAACGTTGCAGTAATATACACATTTTGGCTGAATTCCCCTAAGTTTCTGTTTTCATCCAATGTAACATGCAAAAAAAAGTAAGACAAAAAATAAGACTGACCATTTGTGCATTAATGTTTATTTGAAAAAACACCAATATCAGCAAAACCTTAAAAAGACACGTTTTATATTCAAGTCACAATGCATTCTAAGTATTTATAAGTTAACAAGTGTGGGGAAACGACAACTCATACGTTAGCACTTCGCTTTTATTTCGTTACTCTACTTGATTTTCCGATATATTTTTTAAAAATTCGAGGAAGTCTCAAAAAATATTCTTGAACTATAAGTTTCATTTCATCCTGAGAAAATTGGGGCGTGTATTTTTTAAGAGCTGTGTAAATTAAATATGGAAGTTTTTGAATGATATTACGCATTTTGTCATTTTTATAAGCAGTTTCGTTTCCAGACGTGAAATTGTCGTTGGATATTTCCACCTTCATCTGCACAATAAGCTGATTTTGGGTACTTGTAATATTTTCGTTGTTATTATAGTAAGCGTTAGCGTTATTATGTTCCAAAATACCACGGGAATTATTTCCATTTGAGACTTCATTTTCATAACTGTTTGTATTTTCAACATAATTGATTTCTTTCGAACTCGTTTCAAACGGACTTTTTGTTGTCTTCAATTTATTATAATCATTTTCACTTTCGAAAATCTCCGAAGTAGGTTCGGATTTACTTTCATCTGTATTCCAGTCATTATTTTCATTATCATTATTATCTTTCGCCGAAGTAGTTTCATTGGTGTTTACATTATCATCTTCATTTTTCACAAAAGTGTATAATCTTGTATTTTCCGGCATGAAAGTGCTAATTTTTATGTCGTCATTTGTAGTATCAGAGGTAACGGCTCTAGTTGCTTCAGGCAGTAGAGTTGATTCAGGAAGCACATCATTGATATCAGAAATAACTGTTCTGGTTGCTTCAGGCAGCAAAGTTGTTTCAGAAAGGCCATCATTGATATCTGAAATGATTTTTCGAGTTGCTTCAGGCAGTAGTGTTGATTCAGGAACATCTTCGATATCAGAAATAACTGTTCTAGTTGATTCAGGCAGTAAAGTTGATTCAGGATGGACGTCATTGAAATCAGAAATAACTCTCCTGGTTGCTTCAGGCATCAGAGTTGATTCAGGGAGGACATTATTGATATCAGAAATAACAGTTCTAGTTGCTTCAGGCAGCAGAGTTGACTCAGAGAGGTTATCATTGGTTGAAAACGTATTGTTGTAAGCTTTGATGTTGTTATCCAATTGCCGCTTTAAGTTCCCCGAAGAAGATAATTCCAGCTTTGGTCTTGTGTTACTCTTCAGGTAGTTTCGAAGCAGTGCGGTACCATTGGTATTACTGTCTGAATTA
Source organism: Uloborus diversus (assembly GCF_026930045.1). NCBI lineage: Eukaryota > Metazoa > Arthropoda > Arachnida > Araneae > Uloboridae > Uloborus > Uloborus diversus. The sequence goes on from NC_072736.1 coordinate 48,494,552, forward strand.
AAAGTTTTGCCGTTAGCTAATTTTGTTGAATTCCCGTCTTTAAACTGGTTTGCATATTTCATTTTTAAATAGCTTTCAAAATCATTTAGTAATAGTTTCTCGAATGTAGACTGCAATGTTGTACTAACAAATACGTCTTCCACATTCGCATTGGAATGCTTCGAAACGCCATCATTCTTCATTTTACTTGTAATTTTATTCTTTCTAGGGCTATTTTTAGAATAAATATTTCGATTTCGTTTTGGTTTCTGAGATGTCGATTCAGCGTCAAACTTTCTTGATCCAAAGTTGGCTTTATTAAAAGATGCTGATTGTAAGTCCTGCTTATTCGGAACATTCATTTTACTTTGGTTTCCATTTGTATCCATATCATCAAACAAATCTTCTGGTAATGTAAAGTTAATTTTCAGAAATGCATTATCATCTGTGTTGTTCCTGTTGCTAGATAAATTTTTTGGCAAAATAGCTTCTAAATTAATTTTTACCACTGATAGCGGCATTCGAGTTGAATTATTAAATTTTAACTTACTGCTTAGGTCATTGTTATGATGATTTTGCTTTGATTGTTTTTTTATTTTGGTTTGGTTACTTCCTTTTTGATTTCCTGTGGTGGTGCTCATTTTAGTGTACTCGTGATTTTGTTTCCTTAATGGCATGGTTGCTTCACTGCTGAGTTTTTCAAACTTTCTTTTTCGAGTCAGGAACAAATTTGGCTCCACTAGTTTCTGAGCCAAAATCTGATGTTTTAAATGTAAAGTATCTGCTTTTTTGTTTCTTCGAGACCTAAAATCATAGACATTGGTTACATGCTTATTATTTGTAAACTTTTATACAATGATCTATTACGCATTTATAACACATGATAACATGATAACAACAAATTTAAATATTTAAGTGTTTATATTGAGAACGGCGTAAGTCTCTTTTTAGCGGAACGTAAACCGACCTAGGTAGTCAAGCAATAAAAGCCTTCGCTTTGCGAGTCTTTGAGATTCCCGTTTTGGTTCAGACCTGAGTCAGGTCATTTCCCCTCTTAGTGCAATAAAAATGTCTTGTTTGTATATTACAACTAATAAATAAATATTGTATATTAAAATGATATTGGTTGTTAAAAAAGCATGAACTTGATATATCGCTCAAGAACGTCAGATGAAAGCTTAATTTTTGGTAATGTGTAACTTTCAAGCAGTTTCTCTGTGAACAGAACATTCTGGTGTAACCTTACGCCGAATTGAGTGAGACGTTACGCTACATTTGCACAACCATGGTGTAATCTTCCACTAACGATGTGTATCTTTACACCAGTTATATCAGTTAAGTTACTCCATAATTAAGGTGATTTTGTAGTCTCCTATTTTATGGAGTAAGGTTGCACTATTTTTTTTTACGTTGTACGTTTACTATTGGTTTATTGAAAACAGCAAATGCATGTAGGAATGCATGATTCTGAAAATGCCACAATAAGAAGAAATTCATAACTGCTGATCCTGCGGCAGTTCAGGTAAGTTAACAGTTTTTTACCTCACATTTTGACCTATACGTTTCATTACTTATTTGTTACTTTCAGAACCGGTAAGCTTTGACGAATAGGCGGTTCACTGCAAGCGCTGTGAAAACAATGAACTATCCAAAAAGGGGCAAAATGGCGGATCATGCAGTTAGAATTTATTACGTACTCCTTACTCGGTGCAAGCAGGACGGTTTGGTTCAGCAGGATTGTATTGGTAAACTGCACGTTGTTACTCGCGCTATCAAGCATCCATATTAACGGAAATAAGTCGGTTTATCGCATTTTCTTTGTAAACAAAAAAATGCATGCTTTAATGTTACTGTTTTTTTTTTTTTTTTTTTAAACTCTACTACTTTTCTAGCCTATCTTCCATAAGAGTTCAGCAACTTTCCCTATAAAATCTGTCACATTTCTGAAATAAATCAAGAAGTTTCCAATATAATTCAGACGCGTTCATATTGATATCTTATCACCTTCCTGGTTTTTCAATAAGGCTTCTAAATCATTTAAGCAAATACGGCAGAAGCTTGAGCACAATTTCAAGAAAATACCGAAAAGCAAATTTGCCTGTTATTTAAAAAAGCTATAGTATTTACAAAGAACACTTTGTACTTGTCAGGGAATCAGTAAATCTGGAGAGGTCATAACAGGACTCTAAGTGAAACACCTGATTGAAAAGATGATCATATCTTCACACTGGTACCAAAAACACTCTTATTACCATGAGAAGACGGTAGTCATTAAACTTTTTCCAATTCAGGAAACAAGTCCTTCTGAGTATGAGTAAATGTCTTTTTAGAAGAAAACTAATAAAATATTTTGCCCGAAATCTAGGATAAAACATTATATTAAATCATGAACCAATCTTTTAGTGGTAAAAAGATGAAAAGATAAAGTAGGTTTATATATTGTTTATAAGCATAATTTTACACTTTATCTATTGAACAGTTAAAGAAGTATTTTTATTCGCATTTTCAACAGGACTATCATTTGAAATTGAAGAAGTAGAGTTAGTTTCTGTACACAAACTCAGTTATTTTATTTATTATATTACGAAGATTATTAGTAGTATATTTGTATTCATGATGCTATCAATATCATTATTTGATACTTGTAAATTTTCAATGTAAATCTGTGTCATTTTGGTTTTATACAAAAAATAATGAAACACAATGAAATTATTGCAATTTTTTCCCTTTGTTTAAAGTGTAAATTGTTTGCACTCAAAACTAAAAATGCCTTAATGACTATCGCAAAAAAAGCTTTGTTACATAATTTCTCCAAAAATTTAAATAAAAAAAATGTGATAATGGACTACGACGTACTTTTCCAATTATTGCAGGACTGGTATTTAAAGCCAGTACCACTACATGGGCTTTTTAAGTCAGATAAATATTTCAAATATAATTAGTAAAAAAAAATAAATTATGACATCTATTGTTTGCAATTTCGAATTTTAAAAACCCTAATTCGATGGACTCCCGCATGATATTTAGACGAGACTCACGAGATCGCACACACTCCTGTATAGCGCGATAGTATCGCGAGTGCAATTAAAATAAGTGCATAATATGTTTCTCTGAAGAATAAATTAATGAAAAATTGGCTAATTTGAAATGTGCTATTCGAAAACTTTGTATAGCTGTGTTCAATATTAATATTAAACCGCACGGAACTCAACAAAGAGCAAAATATGGTGTGAATGTACGAAAAATGTCTGCTTGTACTTCCAACAGACTGTTTATTTGCACTGTTTTAGGCAGTAAAAGTTTTTTTTTTTTTTTTTTGAATTGAATTTCTGCATTTTAGCGCTTTTACTTCTGTTACAGTATTGCTACAATGAAAGCATCTTTTCCTTCGTGACTATCTGCAAATTCCATGCTATTTCAGTAATATTTCTATTTACTGCACACTGCTGGCGCAGGACTTCAGATTCTAAAATTGTTTCGAATATGTTACTTCCAATTCCTTGTGACGAAGAACGTTTCTTGATTTGAAAATGGCTGATATAGGTTGAGAGCCAAACCGAAGCATATCTTCGTATTCAGATAACATGAATTTCAATTTTGGAACCTTAAACCTCAAACACTCGAATTTCTCGATCCTTTTTTTTCTTTTAATTGCTAGCTCTTTATTCAATTAATATTTATCACAGTGTTTTGATACCTTGGTTTTCGTCAGTTTCCATTGCTGTGGTAGCATTGTTGTGACTTCTTAGGATGACCATGTTATTTACTTTTTAAAATTCCTTTTGCGTACCCTGGTCGTCTTTTTAGGCGTATCATATGTGCAAATCAATTAATATTACGAACGGTGCGAGACATAGTAAGGCATCTTTGGGTTTCGAGGTACTTAAGTGCAAGCAAATAGTTCTGTAGGTAGCTGTGAGCCACCTAGACTACGTAATAGACTCCCTGGTTGTCTGTCTTAAAACTCTGGAGAGCACAGTCCAGTTGAAACAGTTGCCAAACTATCAATTACGTGTTTTTGGATCTGTGCTCAAATTTTCAGTATTTTCCTTTTCTTTTGCCAATGTAGAAATATATAACAGAGGTAACCTAAAATGATAGCATAAATAGATTTTCGCATGCCATCAGCTTGGGTTTGATTGGCCCAGAAAGTTCTTTAGTTCAGTACTTTCTCTGTCTTATTTATTAGGTGCAAGATCGGGAGTTCGTTCATATGAAAAATGTACACCAAATGTTACAGTTCTTTATTTCTTTCCTTCTTTTTTTAAACACCTGCAATGACACCATTGTTTTTACTTCCTTTTACAAAAAAAAATTGTATTGTATTCGCGAAAAAAAAAATCACTCAAAATTTGACCTTAATTCAAATTTTGCTCATCCCCGAATTGATGTTGAGGGGTTTTTTTTTTTTTTTTTTTAACCTGACCACACGCGGAAAAGTGCCTTAAAACGTATAGACACCCGAAATATCCATTTTGACGTCCGCCGAGTTAATTACAACGACTTTTCTTGTGACGTCCGTATGTACGTATGTATGTGCATATGTGCGGATGTGCTTTTGAGCTATGTGCGTATGTATGTCGCATAACTCAAGAACGGTACGTCATAGAAAGTTGAAATTTGGTACTTAGACTCCTAGTGGGGTCTAGTTGTGCACCTCCTTTTTTGGTTGAATTCGGATGTTCCAAAGGGGGTCTTTTACACCGTTTTTGGGGTCAATCAATGTTAATTTCCATGCAAACTCAAGTTGTGTTATAACCTATGCAAACACTTGGCAATATATCGCGAAGCTTTTGGTTGCCAACTTTTGTCGAAAATTTGGCGACAAATTTGGCTTTTTCTTCTTTTTTTTTTAAATCTGGTCTCAATTTGGCCATTGTTGGCGATACTTAGAGAATGAACTACTGAATCGCAATAAAATTGCCTATAATGGGGAAATAATTTTAAATGGTGTATATGGAAGTCATGTGATGCACACATCAGCTCGTTTGTTATTCTTTTCATGTTATTACGGGAGTGCCATTTCACATGACTATTTTTATTTAAGAGACAATAATTTTATTCTTATTAAAAAAAATTACCAGTTATTAAGAGTGAATTCTGTGTAACTCCCGTTGGTTTTGAACGCAAATTAAACAGAGAGATACACTAGTTTTTCTAAAAGCATATTTTAAATTTAAACTAGTATGTTGTGGCCATCACAAAACTTTCTTCTATATTTTTCCTTTTTCTGATCCCTCCCCATGCAAGAGCGACAATTGAAAGTTACTTTAAAAGCCTTACTTGAATTAATTACAAATATTTTATTTATTAAAAAACATAAGATGGCAACAGTTAAAAATTTTAATTCATTGAGATAATATTTCCGATTATTTCCATACAATTAAAATCACGAGAAATACGCAGACGACAATCAAAAAAAATCAACACCTCTTGGAGCGATTGGAGTCAAAATTGAACCAAAGCCTGTTTACGCATGAATTCACATATATTCCAAATTTCAAACAGAACGTAGCATTACTTTTTGAGATAGGGCACTCACAATGGAAAAAAATAACGGGCGATTGCTCTACCCCCTTTTTAGCTGTTGACCCCAAATTAAAATCAGCTCTTATACCCACTAAGGGTTACTTGTCAAAAATTTTTGTTTGATTCCGTTCGTTATTTCTTGAGATACAGCAGTCACAATTCACGACAAAAAAATTTCTATAACTCAACCCCCGTTTGAGCTATTGACACCAAAATTGAATCAGCACCTGTTCCTGTTAATGGCAACATATGGACCAAATTTTGTTTGATTCCGCCAGTTACTTCCTGAGGAATAGCAAGCACGCGTAACTCAAAAAACGTCCCATTGCTCCACCCCCCTTGGAGGAATTCGCGCCAAAAACCAATGGGCACAAGTTCACATACGGGCACATATGTGTACCAAATTTCGTTCGATTTCATGCGGTAGTTTTTGCTGTAGAGCGGCCACAAAAAACTGGTCACACACAGACGTGACACACATACATACACACATACACATACAGACACCTACACACACACACATACATACACACACATACATACACACACACATACATACACACACAGACAGACAGACATTTTCCAAAAATAGTCGAAATGGACTCAGCACACCTCAAAACGTTCGAATCCGTCAAAATTCGAAATTCGAAAATTTGCACGAATCCAATACTTTCTTCTATATATTAGATATAGAAGAAAGTAAAAAATATACGAAATAAATAGCAATTTATAACACAACGCATCTAAAAATGCATCACATTTGATAAAACCATATAATTATGGCAAATAAATATGGCAAAAACAAAATTTTTGCTATTTGAGAAAATTTATTCAAAACGTTAAAAAATGAAAATTGCCAAAACTTCTACTCATTTGTGGCAAAGGAAAGAATTATACCACACATCTCAAATTTTTTACGGAAGTTTAGTGCCATCATAGGCACATTTTCATAGCAACTCATCATCAAAAATGGAAACATGCTATTTTTTCTAATTTTGGCTAAAAACATGAAAAAACTGCATTTTTCCGAAACATCATCTCAATTGAGGCTGATCAAGAAATTGAGCACAAAATAAAAAATTTTCATGTTCACTCTGCTCCACCAAAGGCACCTTTTCCGTAATACCCATCATAGAAATAAAAAAAAAAAACTTTGTTTTTCGGCCAACCCTATTACACAATACTTTCATTTATGCTTCCAGTGAAATTGCTTGAAAGGTTACACATTAGCAAAAATTAAGGTTGAAATTTTGTTATAACTGTATTAAAAAAATAATGCTATAAACTCGTTGTCTTTTGTCCGATTTAGAGCTTTGGCTTTTAACCATTCATTTATTTAATAATTATTAGGTTCATATTTTTTCACATCCAGTATACACTAAGCAACTTTAAATCAATTCTTAATTTATCTTAATATACAAACAAGACACTCTGTAGCACTAAAAGGGAAAATAAAAACAAGGACACTAATTGAGATCGAACTAACACAGCAAGTCTCACAGACAGGTTACAAAGAAAAAGTGCATTACCACTCGGCCACCAAATCCTTTCTTTGTTTCGCTAATAGGAGTTAACAGTTTGGCGCCGATTATGATTTTTATTCATGCGCTTTGAATTTTACTAATTGCCAGGTGGAACTTTACTCAAACCATAGCGGAAGGTTCTTTAAACAACTTTGACTTTTTTCAGAAATGATGCTACACACTACAGAATTCGTGTAACGTTACACGATTATTTTTACAATGCTGCTGTAATGAATTACTTGCACTGGTACAATGGTCAACAATAATCAAACTACATAGGGATTTTCAATGCAAGTTATGTTGTATACAACAACACACAACTTAAAAAAACATCTTTTTTGTCTGAAATTCGCAGTTTTTGAGCAAAAACCAAGCATGGCCTCACAAGAAAAGAAAAATTTATTTCAGAAAGTTAGAAACTTTTGTGAATCTTTGGCTAAACGTCCACTATTATTGAGTTTCAGTAAAGCCAACTGAAGCGAAGTCACAGCACGCGTTTCATCAAGCGCATTATTTTTTGTGTAAAAATCCTTTTCCATCTCGTATGAGAAATGCTTTGTTAAGACGCATTACATTTTTTAGGGGCACACTTTTGCGTACCAAACACTAGTTGCTAATTAGGATGTAACTTTGTAGCACTCTTATGTTGGCGCGCGGAATTCGAGAAAACTACTAGTTCAAGTTACAACTGACAACGCTCAACTCGATTTCGAAAATATATGTACGTGTATTATTTATAAATATACTGCTTCAAAGTTAGTTGCCATTAAAACGAATTTGTACGAGGATGATTTTTTAGCTCGCAAAAAATGATCCATTTTTTCCTTGCTAAAGATATATTTCTCATGTAAATCAAGAAGATAGTTTTTTTCAGAAAACATATTCTATTAGTTTCATAGAAAATAAGAAAAGTACTTACATGTATTTTTTGGTTAACAGTAGATTTGTGGGAGTAACTATAAACGAAGCATTGACATTTGCTTCAACACCTGATTTATTTTCTTCCCCTAGAGAAGTATTGATTGCGGTATTAGTAAGGTTCACTAAATAATTAACTAGTATTTTTGGCGAAGAAACAATACCATTTTCACTTTTCGTTAAACTTCCGTTTTCTGTGGTATTGAGGTTATCCTTTTTTGGGTCAGCTAGATTTGATGTTACACTTTCGTTATTTTTCACTTGAGTAATAGCTTCATCGTTAAAGTGTGATACAGTTGGCACATTGACTGTGGAATGTCCATCTTCAATAGAAATGTTTTGCTTTATTTTTGTAGCAGCGTTTGAGGAATCTGTAAGATTTGTCTTAGATTTGTATGGTATTTCTGAGCTTTTGAAATGTTCCGTATTTCGAGCAGAAGTAAAAGACGAATTCAGAGAAATATAATTGTTTTCTAAGACAGGAGCCGATGTAGTTTTGCTTACGATTTTGGATCCACTTTTTTCTTCTATTGTCACTTGATGGGCTGCTTCTGAATTCGTTCCATTCTTTGCATGAGTTAAAGATTGAACATAACTTTTTTCGTAGTTGTAAGAAATAGTTGTAGCCGGGTATGAAGAGAAATTATTTAATTTCTCTGTTTGGTGGCCTGCTTTGTTTTGTGTTCGACGTTTTCTATGAATATTTTTACTGTTCCTTTGATTTCTTTTGTAAGTTCTTACTTTATGCCTTAAAGAAGATGGCTCCATCGAGTCAGACGATATTGGGTTTCTGATTTGCACATCCTCGTCGTAACTGTCACCTTGACTAAAATAAGGAGCATCGGAAACTTTCGAACGCTTTCTTTTTGCAATAAATTTACTTAAGTCACAATTACGTTTATTTAAGCAGAGGTTTTGTTGATGGTGACGTCGTAATCTAAGTTCAAAGGGTTGTCGTTGAAATATATCACCATTCTTATATTTAATGTCACTTTTCAATAAGGAATGTTTCGTTGAATGATGAAAACTGATTTTTCCGAAGTAATTATGTGTGACATCTGTTAAAGCTGCAGAATATGATTCAGTGGCATCATGTCCAAAGAAGCATGATAGTAAATTCAATAATACCAGTAAGGAAATCAAGAGCATATCCAAATCTGAAAATAGAAATTATAACTCAGTTGGACCTTTTTTTTTAAGTCAGTGGCTTGATCTGCAAATCAGCTAACTCCAAAATAAATTACTTTACGGGAAGTAATAAAACACGTTAGATTAATAGTACATCATTTGGTTAGCGGGTTTAATGTTTGAGGTTTAACCACTTTCAATTTCTGCCAATTTTATTTTTCAGTTTGAATTAACCAATTAAAGGAATAAAAATAGGAACCAATTAAAGAAATAATACCTTATTTTTGACAGTATGTGGATTGAGCTATTTTACGGTCTAAGCCTAAGTCATTGATATGTTTAAGTCAAATATTTTGGAGAACAACTTATATGTTTAAAAAAATATGATTATGAACAATTAAAAAAAATCATTAGTGATAATAACTAGCGTGACAAGATTTCTGAATTTACTGATATGAATTCTGAAGTATAACATTAAATTATCTATCCCGAAGTAATTTATAATCTGCATGCAACCTTATGTTATAGTTTAAAGTAAAGTTCAAATTTTACACACAACAAAAAACGAGATTAAAGTTCAGTTACAAATAAGAAGCAACACAAAATCTGATTTAATATTGCTCGCTTTTTGTTTCTGTTAGAATATAGCTTCCCCCCCCCCCCTTTGTTTGGTGTGATACCTTACACACAAAAATAGTTTTTGTAGATCTGCTTCAGTAGAGTTTAGTTTCCATCGGACTGATTTATAACAGTAGTAACTAGAAATTTAAGGCGGTAAGATTGACAGCAGCTCACTGGGACTTACTCTAAGTCATAATGCAAACCTTATTGGCAACGGATTGTCAATGTATAGTAGGTTGATAAAGGTACCGTTGAATATATGAATATACGGAGAAAGTTATTCCGTTTTGTCTCATTCCTCTAAACTTTACGAGCCAGGTGTCTGAATGGAGAAATATATCATAAAAGTCATCTGTTACACGGGTAGGTGCCAATTCGGCGACATATAACCGATTCGGTCAGCAATCTTGACGATAAATCTCTACTTTTTTTCGCCAAATTTGGCAAAATGTTGCTAAGTTTAAGACGCCGTAGGAGGTAAACGGTTGTTGTCAAAAAAAGCGAACAGAGGGTGTCACCCCGTAATGTAGTATGGAACTCAGTATGGCACAAATTAAAAGTAAAATGTCGTTTCTTAAGTACTAATATTACTTTCGTTAGGAAATCGTCAATCCATATGCACGGGTGTGATATTTTTACTTACATTTGCATTGTAGTCTCGAAATTTTAAATTTTTGCCTTTGACTTTTATATATTATAGTATAGAAAACATAATGTATCGTAATATAAACTATAAGCTTTCTAAATTGATTTGTAGTACTTAAAAAAAAATTGTAGGTTTTGCTGATATGACTGCACGGCCGCACTCACAGTGTAATTAAGTTAGGTTTGCAGTTTAAAATTTTATTTAGAATTGAATTTCTTTCTAGTAACCAATTTTGCTTTAAAAAATCGGTTTACCAGAAAACATAATGCTACCTACAACTTACTTGCATACAGCTATTGTCTTTCTGTATATCTTTTTAAAAAAATTCGACTACACAAGAATATTTTCGTTAAAGTTTTAAATTAAATATAAAGCGTGCATTGTTTTTCTTTAAATATTTGAGGACCAGGAAAAATGTCTTTTACAGAGTTTAAGGTTTTGCTAGTCACACTTTGCTCGTCACATTTTTTTTTCACTCTAAGAAGTATTTTATAATGCGGCTCAAAAATTCGCCGTCCCCTAAGATTTTGCAATTTTTGTCAGGTTCTGCCTATTAGATATGCAAATATTTTACTGAAGTGAAATCTTGGTACCAAAATCACCTTTTCCTGAGTTATTTTACTGCTTTAGGTACCATAACTTATTAACAAAATATGCATCAAATTGTGGACAGTAAAACAACGTAATTTCGCTTTGTAAGTTAAAGAAAGCTAAAGCAGATGCATTACACAGACCTACATTTCCTTTTTCATGAAAATCTGTTTTAAGTTTAATAGATGCTCTATAGTAAATGGGGTGTACTGATCCCGAATCTGAGCTTAGTTTTTCCAGCACGTCAGATTTTCAAGAAAAGTGTGTTTGAAATTTTTATATAAACTCAAAAATACTAAGAGAATATTTTTTAAAGCTATGTTTAATAGAAAATTCCAACAAAAATGAGCCGTTCATTAAAAAATACAATGAAGTTTTATCTACGTTAGACAATCGTTGTTTTTTTTTTTTTTTTGAATAAAATCGGTTTTTCACTTTTTTTTCATCCGTTTTGTCGTCTGAACTTTCATCTGATGATTGTTGTTGGATGGTTGGAAAAGGTGGAGGAATGGGAATTCCTGGTCTATGAGGTACGTGTCGTGTAGTAGACGGTCAATCAGGAGACTGGTATGTTTATTTTTCGAATTGAAACCCTTGACATCGCAGGAGCAATTTCTCAGTAGCTAAGTACACCCTGTGTGGAGCCCAACGTGTTTCCTGCTTACCAAGCTTTACACTGAAGTAAGTGTGATAAGCTTTCTTGAGAAATACTGTTATGTTTCAATGATGCTTTGTTATCGTTAAATGCCCACACACGTAACAAAATATATCAGCACTGTTTTCACACTTTTTTGATGACATTATGATGCACGAAACACTCAAAAAACAAAACAGAAATCAATGCTACAAACAATTGACGCTAACTATTTCGTAAACGATTGCCGATGCATTCAAGTTGACTTCGACAGATGCGAAAATGAAAAAAGTGTTGCTGCTGAAATAAAATAAACATAACATTAAACTAAAATATTTCTAATCGATGTATCAAGGCTTTGTAAGGGTCACTGGAGATTGAGTATACCAAAAATCAACTCCGGGGGTCATCAAGGAGCTGAGATACAGAGGGTGAAGAACTCAACTTGTAAACTGTTCTTAGTCGCATGTTTAATTTATTTCGTCTTTCTGGGTGGTGGATATTTGGTTTTGTTTTGGGCTGACATTTAGCGTTCTTGTCGGTAGAACATCTTAAAGATTTGATTTCAATGCAATTTAGGAAGTATCAATAAGGTAATTTTAATTTAACAGAAAATATTGCGTAGGGTTTTTTTAAATTTGTGAAAAAACTTGACGTGATGGGCTCAATTCAAATTTATATTCAGAATCAGCGTACTCGTCTTAGCTAAGGACACTTATCAAATTCAAAACACCAAAAAACATGTAGGCCTGTAATTTAATAGAAATTGAAACCATCGTTTCATAAGCAAAATTACATCAAGAGAAATATTGTAAATGATAGTCAGAAGAGAAAGTTGTTATTAAAAAAGGTTCTATACAAAAAAAGTCACACTTATTTCAGATATGTCCATCAGCTGTCGGAAAAAAATAAATCCCAAATGGAAACTTTTCCTGAACATTGTATGCTCTAGTAACCATGTCAGCACTCGTAATCAATAAAGCAAAAGTAGGGAAATAATGGTCGCAGGAGAATAATGTTCGATCCTGGTTCTGAGAATTGATCCCGATTCTTGGAAATGATTGGAACTAACTTTCTGGTATCTACTCTCTTTTGAGACATTTTTCTGCACCTTTGAGACTTTTATGTTCAAAATGCGTGGCATAAAGTTTCGCTAGTTGTTTTGTTCTACAAACTTTAGTATGAAAGACAGAGAAAAGTTAACTCGAAAGGAATAAAAACTTGACAGGGATTGTAATGTTATATCAGTTGTTTTATAGTTTTCTTCCTAAATGTTTTTTAAAAATATTTTTATGAATTATTTTTTTGTTATAAAATCTTGATGATAAGTAGTTTACGCGAGTGAATTAATATCATTTAACATTATCATTTATCAATTTATAATTTATTATTTCCATAGTTTTTTTTAATTGTTTAGGTTATTCTTGCCAAAAAAAAGTAATGAACGTTATCACTCGAGATATTTATTTTGACTTAACAAGTCTAAGTTTAAGTTTCAGATAACTTAGTATAACTGCGTGGTGTTAAATTTAAATAACTCATAGAGAAAACGCGTTTTATTTAAACTCCCCAGCTTGTATGAAATTGTATTTCAAACAGTTATTTTTTATACGTTTACTAATATGCAGTCGTGTTTAAGAAAAAATGGTTTTTACAATTTTGAAGTAAAATTATCCAATTCTATGTGTTCTGCTGTTAAAAGTTTTACCAAATATAAAACTTAATATTAATAATAGTGTCAATAAAGACACTAATAGAGAATACATTAGCTGTTAGTACTCACACATAATGTAGTCGCGTATTTGTTCTATTTGCTAAAAAAGAAAAAGAAAAATCCACATTTAGTTCACGGGGGAATTTTATAATATTTTACTCTGTAAATCTGCCTTAAATTTTGCGATTTTTTTTTAATTTTATATTTTGGCTTCATTGTATCATTTTCCTTAAAAGTTCCACACTTTTTTTCTTCTGTTGTTGTTTTGGGAACCCTTTTTAAGAAGTCTTCAGATTAGCTATTTCTATCCCATTTGCATGCCTTTTTTGAGTGGCGGATGGTAAGGTGATTCTTGCTCATCTAAGGCAAACGTGCGCCTTAGATGAGCAAGCCTTAGCGCCTTAGATGGCTCCATCAAAAATGTGTGCTGTAGAAAAATCACTTTATACAGCTTATATTACACAGTATCTGGTCGTTTTTATCCAGTTCGTTTTTTTATGAAAAAAAGACATGACTCTCATTAAAATAAATCATGTTTCATTTCTAACAATTGCAAAACTTAATTGTGTCTCAATTACGTGCCCAAAAGTACGTTAATCCTTGAACTCGAATAAAATTTTAAATACCATAGTTAGTGGCAGTTTATTCAACGTGGAGTTTTTGTATAATAATCCTCAAGCCTTACCCCAAGATCTGCATTTCTTAAAGGCCTAGGTGATGAATACTTAGGTGAGTAAGGTGTAGTTTTTTAACCTATATGGCGATAAATGTATTTTCGAAAAGTATACGCTAACGATTTCCAATTAACGAAATAATAAATCATGAAGAACTAGATTAAGTTGTGCCATTTAAAAACATGAGTTATCCATTTAAAGTCGCTAAGTAAATAAATAAAAACAATAAATAACAATAAAAGTTCTCTTAAAATTGAAAATAAATTAGCGAACTAAATAAAGCAAATGTGAAATATGCTGAAAAAGGAAAATAAGTCACATAACTAATATTTCAAACCGTTAAATAATTAAAAATATTTATAAAAACGCGAACTTAAAGCATTAGTAGTATAAAAGTGTGCGACGTGCACGATTCTTAAACGTTCGACACAAGTAAGTTAGCAAGCAGGTGGTAGTTACCAGGTATTAATGTATTCGTAGTTGACACTGTTACGCAGTACTTATGCAATCTAAAACGTACGAACAAGAAAATTGAAAAAACTTCCTTTCGCGTAATTGTATGATGATAAGTAAAACTTGTGCATTTAAATATTTTTAAAATTATCTCAAGTGAAATGTATTTTTGTATAATAAAGAATAATAAAATATAAACTGATTTGAAATAGGCTGATTTAACAACCAATTTATAAGCTAATGAGAGGCCGGGTAAGCGTTTTTTTTTTTAATGCAGACAAAGCACTAAATTATAACTTATTTCTCACATATTTACAACTTACTTGGAAATTCTTTTCGCACATGACTATTCTGCTATTTTCTACACTACAACTAACTGGTGATGTGAATATGTAGAAAGCACAGCTTTGATAAAATTGTACAATAATAACATTTTAAAGTAATTGTTATGACAAGAAAAAAATTTATAGTTCATTGTTGCAAAATGCACTTTTTCTTTTCAGACTTTCCAATAATGTGATATAAGAAAGCTGCAGAGTATTGTTGAACTTATCAAAAAAATGGCTTTTTGTTTTTTAATAATCAAGCAACTACGCGAACGATTAAATGACGACCACAGGGCGCTAAAAAAAAACACGTATTCAGTAATGCGTAAAAATACGGAAAAGTATGCGTTCGAAACATCCATTTTACTCACATTTGGATGAAACATTCACAATTTAGGAAAAAAATAACCCGAATACGAAGGAAAATGCAGACGAAATCGAAGCGGATTCGAAACCAACACTTGTGTGTTCTTCAAAAATCATGCTGAATCAATTTTATGTTTTTTCTTGATTTGTATCTGAATTTTTCTTTTCGATAAGTAAAATATATCAAAGATTTTGCGAAGTAAGACTTGTAACTGCTTATTTTTGCTGTTACTTAGCAATTTAAATTTTAAGATTTTTCTAAGCTAGTGAAAGATTAATATTTTGCTAAGCTTGATTTTTTCTTTTTTAAAATTGACTAACTTGCTACAAATGTTATTGTTTGTAATAACAATAGGTGCGTTTGAAAAATCGTTTATCTTTAAAATGCACTTTTTGTACAAATGTATAATTTCTTACTTTTAACTTTTGTTTTCAAAACCATTCTACAACAAAATGGTTAGAAGCATTTAATGGTAATGAATTTTTTAACCTAATCACATATTTCTGAAATGACCATTTGAAGTTACTGTTAATTGCTTGTTTAAAGCTGTGGATATTATAATTTCAATGCAACAGTAAAATTAATATCCCAGTAAATTTAGGCCGAAAATAGGGTTTTTTCACCACAAATTTATAATTAAAGGAATTTTTCAGGATTAGTTCCTGAACATATGTAGAACAAATCCTGAAAAATACCCTAAGTTCTCATGTGAGCTTCTATCCAAAATGGCGGATCAAAGATGGCCGCTTAGTACTTTTTTGTTTCCTTATAACTCGGTCAAAAATGAAAAATGTTCACCGAGTTATAAGGAAAATGAAAAATTTTCACCGAGTTATAAGGGAAATGAAAATTTATAAGGAAGAGTTATAAGGGAAAGGAAATTTTTTGACCAAGTGAAAAAAAAAAAAAAAAAAAAAATAGGCACTGGAAGTAATATTTTTTCTACACATAACCTAAAATAACCAAAAGAAATTTTCTAACATTTGTTCTGACACCAAAAACTGAAATTTCTGTGTTCTATGTAATATGCAGCTGACCACATAAGCTACTAAAATGACTATACAGTGAAGCATCGTTTATACGTTTTTCTCTTATCCGTTCTTATAAATAATATGTTTTTTAAATTGGTCCCTGCGAAGTCTAATACACATTAACCTATACCTATTATACGTTTTTTCATTTGTACGCTTTTTTTTATACAGTCCCTTCAAAATCGTATAAACGGTGCTTCACTGTATTTTTTAAATTTTTTGGGGTATTTTTAAAAAAAATGTCTTTTCCTTAATATATTAGACAACAGTTGTTATTTATCAGTTTAAAAAATGCTATGTATGTTTGAATTGGTGCTTGTGCTCTACTGAAATTTCCCCATAAAGAGCTTTAATATATATGATCTGCAAATTGTCTTTTTTGTCTGAAATGCAAAATCTTCGGTGTGAAAATTCAGTGCTTATCTGTTTAGCTCTTTGAATTTACCATAAATCGTAAAGGGGCTCAAAATTCCTGTAATATTAAGTGACAATTTAAAAAAACACTCACAGTAACGATATAAACTCGTCAAAAATCATTAAAAACTTTTTTTAAATAAAAAGATCACTGTTATCTCAAAATGGTATTTTCGTGCATTTTAGGTAGCAAATAGTTACTCAAGAAATTTTTTTTTTTAAATTATGTTTCCATATAAGTATGTCTTTTTACTTTATTATGTCCCATTTGCTTCACTATTAGAAATTATCATCTAAGAAACATCTGTTGCCCTCCGTGATATAAACACATTAAAAGAATTCTTTAAAAAATTGGTTTCAAATCCTAACGTCATAAAATATTTATGGCAAAAAATTACAGTTATAATTACTGTATATGTTTTCGAAAACTATGCTAAAGCAAAAATACATTTCAAAACATTTAATCATGCGAGATTGTTACGTATTGGCTTCGAATAAATTTCAGCATGCTGAACATGCCCTCAAAACACTAAAACTTTAGAGGTCGTAATTTCATATCAGAATAGTGTAATTATGCAGCAATTTAAGTGTTTTTCTTTATTTTACGACTGTAGATTCAAAATTGCTTTTTAAAAAAATGGCGTTTAAAAAAAAAATAGATTTAGTTTAAATGACTACAGTCAAAAGCGTAAATAATCATGCCGATATACCATATTTAAGGATACCTAAATTAAATTCAAGAACTCAGATGATACCATTTGGGAAAAGATGATGCTAAATTATTTTCCTAAGACGCAATGGGATGCTTTCTTGAATTACAATGTAACTCTTCTTGCTGAATGGATCTTCATATTCCTGAAATATCAGTGGACTCGTAACGAATATTCGCTAATTATGAATTCACAAAGGTGTGATTACGGCTGAGCATTTCTCATTCATCAATTGCAGTTATATTGCTCATTTGTTACTTTACTGGAAAGAACGGGAACTAGTATCAAACGTCATCATGCGAGCTAATGTTTGATACTAACCCTGGGGGAGACTGCGATGCGTCCCACTGTATCCCGAATTCTCCTCGAGCTGCTGCTGTGGCTGCTTTCAGACTTTTAACAGGACACGATTGTCTCAATGCCTATTTGTTCCGCGTTCACCTGAAGGACTCCCCGACCTGCACTTTACGCAACTCTGGACAAGTCATGGACGCTGCTCATCTGGGCGACTGCTCTGCACTAACTAATTTTAATTGTGTTGCCGAGAAATATTGGAGAACCCGCGGTTTTATGGCCTAATGGCCAATGTACCCGGCATTTGTGAGATAAAATTGTTTGATACTAACTAGCACAAAATTAATCCTATTCCATAGTTTCATCATTAGCTTCAAACTGATGAATCAGTACAAAAAAGACACACAAACTGTACTTAATATGAAATTTGAGCAAAGGTCGTTATAAAATGTGTTGGTGCCAAATTAAACAATAAAACTCAATTGTATTTGGAAACCACACGATTTTCTGTTTTATGAGAACGCTTAGAATGAGAATAGTATATTAGAATTGGTAATCAGAAATGAAACGAAAAACTTAAAGCACATTTTATGTAATAATTTTACAATATTATAATCATGTAGTAAAAGCATTCTACCTTAAAAATGCAAAATAAACATTATTGTCTCTTCAGCTTTTTGATTTTACTGTTTGGTCAAGTAGACCCGGTATGTGAGACAGTGTGCGTTTATCTTACTAATTAAATAAATCAGTTATGATGTCATCGGGCTTGTTGTTTAAATGCTTGGTTATTTATCTCTGTTTTACGCAGTTACAATTGGGTATTGACGCAACTCAAAAATAATAATAATAATAATAATTGCACTAATACCTTCCAGGTAAGTTAGCAGCTGCGGCGAAGAAATACAATAAAAACTTGCTGTTAAAAATTACAGATTTTTTTTTCATGGTATACATACACTATATTGTATTACAAGCAACCAAAAAATTATCTAGCCATCATTGTTGTATTAAAGAAAGCAGTGATTACACAAGTGCTCTCAAATGTTCACGCAATGTATTTTTAAATTTATTCCTAAACTTAATAAAGATCCTCAGCAAAACAGATTGAGTTTTACTTCTTAAGACAGTATGAGGAAAACATTTTGGTTAATTTATTGATTACAGAATACATTCGAAGTACACTTTAGTACACATTTAGATTAGTAAGACACGCTTAGGGCACCAAATGGGTTAATAATGTGTGCCGATTTTTTGCAGTGCAGTCATAATATGACAGGTAGGAATCTGTCTACATTCCATTCAATTAGTAGAAACAATTAAACCGACAAGTGGGGTCATGTCGCAGTGTCGCAATTGGTGATTGCGAAAAACATATTTTGAACTTAGGACGTCAAAATCTAAATAAATGCCACAGGCTGAATGTGGGATGTTTGTATTTTTTTTTAACTAATAATTTCACTCTTTTTAGCTTTTACATACATATGGAAAATAAATTTGAAGTAAACATTTTTCTTTCTTTTTTTTTTTTTTTTTACATTAGAAAATATGCCGCTGGTTGCGTGATGGTTAGGCTGTGGCCTTCTACGCCTGAGGACTCTGGGTGGTCAGTCGGTGGATTTTCGAGATGCAGAAAATCTTCAGCGCCCAAGTCGTATGATTACACGGCATGTAAAAGATCCCTTGGTAGTCGTTTGGCTTAGAATATCCCTCGACTAAATTTAATTCCTAGTGCAATTTCGCATTAAATGAGAGTCCAGGTGCCTTCATCTGGTGGAAACTGAGCGTCAAAAACACTACTGTGTCAAGCCTCAATGGTGACACCCGAAAGAATGATGCATTGTTGGCGAGGACACTAGGTATGGTTAGGGCCCAGACGACTCTTGAGCGGGGTCTCTTATACAGCCCCATTGGAAAGAAAAAAAAAACATTACAAAATATAGCTACTTCAACGAACTAACACAAAAAAAGCGAATTAGCTGAGGAATACTATTCTATTATATTTGTACAAAAGGAAGATGTGTTTGTAAAAAAATATCGGTCAAACTGTTTCTTCGGACAAAATAGTTGTTCCGTGATCTTTTGCTTCACGTTTCTGTCTGAGCGACATTTTGACCTGACAAGTCAATTATTCTATTGAAACATCCTTACTCTCCCAGAAAAGTCATTATGTATGTTTTTCTTTCGTAGAGAACAAAGAATGATTCAGCAGAACATCAATCCCTCAACGTTTATTTTCGGAAACTCAAGCCCGTTGTAATTTTCAAAGGTACAACATAATTAGAAGCTTTTTGTCTTATTCAATCTATCTCACATAAGGTTTCAATCTTTTTTTTTTTTTTCTTGAGCAAAAATCTGTTTTAGTTTTGTCCCCCGGAATATATCTGCTTGATCAAGTTCAATGGTAATGCGAAGTTTTAACTTTAAATTAAAAAGTAACTTTAATAAATGGAATGAATTTAAATTTGTAATTATTAAAAAATGCGAAGGCTTTCTTTTAAAAAAATGATGGAAATCAATAAATGTAGCAATTATTACAAATATTATAAATTAGTTCTGAAATGACTATAATGGTTGCAGAAAACATGTCAGCTAAATAGTTACATGACAGAGAACTGATTTAATTTCTAATGTCTCTAAGAGGTGAATTTTTTCCTCAAGTAGCTTTTTATTTTTTATTTTTTTTTTTAATTCATGTTAATCAAGTAATACGTACTCTTTTAAAGAAAGAAAGCATTAATCTACAAAAAGAACGTAACATCGTGATCGAAAGACACACTTCAAGCCCGATGAGCTTTAGGTTTAATAAATAAATAAATATCTTTGTGCATACAAGTAAAAAGAAATAACCAACGTTTTGCAGCATGCAACTAATGATTACTGCTGACACGTGTTTCGGGGTCTCAAGAAACCCCTTTTCAATGCGAAATATTGAGTTTTTGGATGTAAAGAAATCCAGTAAAACCAAACAAAAAAGTAATAGTCTTTTTAATGCTGACCAGGAGCCGCATTATTCCTGTTCCAGTACCTCCAGAGGCATAGATTTGGAATGGGAACTGGAAGAAATTTGTGACCGTGTACAGACTTAACTTGCATCATTGACCATTTCCGTATACGGAAGATTTTTGACGGATTGGCGTAGATCATGCGACTCTCAAGTTACGTGTCCAACGTATTACCGAGTAGGCCTCTCGGTTGGACTTTAGTCCTGGGGGGAGAGGCAATTTTTAAAGTTCAGACCAGTATATTAAATACTAATGTTACTATATTATCTTTTAAAGTCATCCAATAATGAATGTAGAGATGATGTACACTCTTGCACGATCATAATATATTTAGTACAAAAAATGCATGATAAAAGTAATACGATCACAACTCATAAAACTTATCAAGACCGGTTGTCTTTACATCAAAAAAATCATTCTTAGCCTACTTTCCCAGTAAAAGTCAGAGAAAGACGGACAAAAGCATAAAAGAAGGCTTAATGTATCTTAAAAACATTACAAAAAAAAAAAAAAAAAAAAAACAGAAAAAGTCAAAAATAAAAATAATAATTAAATAAATATCGAAAAATTAAAAATTGGAAAGTTGGGTATTGAGATGGGGAAAAATGCTTGTCGATCTGTCAGTTGGTCTGTCTGTCTGTCCCCCCTAATAACTGTTGAGTGAATAGTCCGATTCGAAAAAATTTTTTTTGTTCGAAAGATTTCGGCGAGGAAACCTCATTCCTATAAAATATTTTTTTGATTTGAACAATTTTCCGTTCAATTTTTAATAGTTCAAATCCCTTAACGTTAGGGGCTTAATGAACGGGGAAACTGAAAGTCAATGCAGATTCCGTACTTGAATTGTGGATTTACTTCAAAAAAATATTTGTTGGAAACAGCTCTTGACGACAAACTCCAGACTCTGACTCTAAGAATTTAGGGGCACCTGACTCCAACTCCGATTCCTGTGCCCGACAATTAGTCAGATTCCGACTCCCCGACTTCGACTCTGACTTCGTAGCTTTGGCAAAAATTTATACACGGAGGAAGAATGACTGACTCCGATTCTTGGATAGTCGACTCCGACTCCTTTATCTCAAAATGATACTGACTCCCACTCCGGCTCCGCAGCTATGGTTTTAACTGTGAAATAATTATTGTAATTATGACTTTTTTTTTATTTTCACGCTAAAGTTTTAATTTAGGTATTCAGTTTTCGGCGGATAAACTCAAAGTCATTTAAGTTTCCACTTAAAGATATGAGCAGACGATATTTTTTTTACAGTAAAAGTTATTTCTTTAAGTTGCCATTTTATTGTTTTTATTTATTTTGGTAAGTGGATTAATTCATTTAAAAAATTATTTTTGGCAACAGAGGAAAAAGAAACGTTTTTTTTTTTTTTTGATATGATGTATTTATTTTAATAAGCTTATTAATTTTAACTATAACTTTTTCGTTTAGAAAGCTGTTAAAGAATTGTTTTAATGGAAAAAAGGTGTATTAGCTGCTTTATTTAAAAGGTGCTGCTATTTTATTTGATCGTTTATTTATTTATTTTTTTTACGCATCTAATTTTTTTAGATGAGTGAGGAATATTTTATTCCTAAAATTCAGCTAAAAGTATTTAAAAAATATGTTTGAAACAATTTGGGATTTTAGATATTTTTTGAGAATATTGATCAGGTACTAGAAAGTAGTATGGGTATACGGGAAAGTAGGCTCGTTTAGTTCTAGACGGAACTTCCTGTTTTTGAAAAAGTGGTTCCTTGAAATCTTGAAACACTTGTCTATATTAATCTCTAATTTTGTGCTAAAAACGTTGGTTATTTTCTTTTACTTTACGTTTATTGTCTTAAAATAACATGAATAACCCCATATACCGGCAGAGGCGATCATAAGTTTTATTTAAAAGCATTATTTATAATTATTAAGTAATACTGTAATTCAGAAAAACACCTCTTTCTCTATTATGCCCGCTTCATGAAATGGTCAATTTCCTAAGCAAAATTAATCAATTTAAGCTTGATGTTATATTATCTGGGACACGCAAAAGCACATCAAAAAGGTTTGGTAGATTAAATATTATTACCATAAGTGGGACAATCTATTGACCGATATTATAATAAGCGAAATCGAATGTATTTTTTTTTTTCAATGTTAATAATTTGAGGTCGCATGAAACAATATAAATTTTGAAATACATCCTTCCATCTTGGTTTTAAACATAAGTTCCCTTAATTAATAATCATTATTTGCTTCTTTAACCTTGTGAATGGTTTAGCTTTTATCTTTTACATTTATCCGTAGCAAAAGAAAGTTAAATGTTTCATTTATCTTCATTATATTTTATCTCAATTTAACTTTGCAATAGTTCTTCGATTCCATAATTCATTGCACCGTATATTAAAGCTTTTTTCAGAAAAAAAAAACTTTATTACTGAATACATGGTAACGCGATTTTATCAATATCTCAAATACCGTTAATGGTCTAAAAGAGTAAAATACTTTTTCTTCAAAATTTGAGAAAGAGAGCGATTACACATTAAAAACATTAAGCAACAAAAAGAAACATCAAATACGATGTTTAATGTAAAATTAGAGCATGAATTTAAAATTAAGTAAATAATTTAAAACTACCCATATGTAAAGCAATACGATTTATCGACTTTAAAAAACAGTCGCTCTTGTTAGAAGAAGGGGAAAGATCTTAATTAGAGAATAATGAGATGTATATAATGTTTTACGATAAATTGGGAAATGCAAAAACTACTAAACCAATTGCAAAGAAAGGTTTTTAATTATTTACACACAGCATTACCACTTCAATAGGCCTGATTACCCAACAGACTTGGGAAGCTTGAGCTTCCTCTCCGAATTTTTAGGGGGCATAAATTTAACTGTAAAACTGTTCTTAACAATTCCAGTTTCTGCTTTTGAATGTGTTTCTTAAAGAGATAGCAAACATATGAACTTGCTACACAAAAATGTTTGAAAGAATTAAAGTATCGAAAGAGAGGCCACATTTGATAAAATGTATCTACAAGCTATAGATTTTCAACTGTGAGATTTGATTCAACTCATTACAATGTAAATTTGTGATATTTAATTACTTTTGTGAAGTCTCAAATATGATTTAAATGTTACAACCCAAATTTGCTGAGAATTCAAGTGCAGCATATGTAATAAACAAAATTTCCGTCAATCGGAAAAAAAAAATGGAACTAGCTTAACTCTAAGTTCTGCTGGGCCGTTTAGCATTGGTTAATTTTGTATTATTGTGCATATAATGTTTAGAAAAAGTTCCCCGAACAAAAATGGGGGGCCCCAAAATCAGGCCATGCTTTCGCCAATTTCAGAGGTTAATCGGGTCCTGACGAAATCTCTTAGGCTTGTCCTTTATTATACGATATCTTAATGGACAGCTCATTAGGAGGTCTTTTGGCGTTAATTGACTCCCATTATTCTGAAAAATTACTGACTTAACATATCTGTGGTCGTGCTTTTCGCTATATGATTTATGTAGAACTCATACCCTTCTACCCTTCCATCTTGAACATTTCGAAATGACAGGCGTTGATATTTTTACCAATAAATTTAGTTACGACACGTAAGTTTTATATTGAGCCTAATACATGGGGATAATATCAGCAACAAACGAACACGCACATAAATAAAGTTATATCCAACTAGTCAAAGGTATGTTTCATATTCTGTAAATGCATTTGGCTTTTAAAAAAATATTAAGTGAACCGCCGACAATTTTATATTTATCGATATATAACTATCCAATTTACTCTCTTTTCTTCCAAATACATAATTAATCGATTTCAGTTATTATGCTTAGATTTAAAAAAAATGGTTGGAAGTATTCCATGAAAGTTACACTCATATTTTGGAATATGCTCGCATAAAAAATAAGTATATTTAAAAGAGTGCACCATCTTCATTGTGCACCTTTCATTTTCGACCCGAGTTCAATTTTCGTTTTAAGCATAACAGCAATCAAATTCGAATAACAATAATTTAAATCACTGGTACAAAACTATCCCCTTAATTTTAGAATAGCACTTTTATTCTGAACATTTATCCACCTTTAATATTAATCTTTTCAGCTATTTTAACACAAGGACAGAGACACATTACAGTATACAGCCCCATCAATCGGAAAAATACTTAATTTAATGTCAAACTATTATAGTTCATGATATCATAGTTCTTAACGTTGTTCCATGCAATTATGTAGATGTTCATGATCTTCAACATTTTAAATTAATGTGTATACATTTTTAGTAAACGACTGACTAAAATATTGAATGTTTGCTTACATATTGTTTAAGTACTTTAAGCATTTTTTAAAGTGTTTCAAAGTTAGCAAAGTGCTAACGTCTATTTTCTGACAGTTCTAAAAATGCAAATGTGTTTATGTTTATGCCCAAAACCTTTTTATAGATTTTTTGAAGATACAGAATTTTTTTTCTTCTTGAAATGAATGTAATAATGCGTCTGAAATATGTTTTTATTTTATGGTTTGCTTGTTTTATTTGGCAATGTTCATGGAGTTTTAACTTGCAAGAATTATAGTAAAACAGCAACTGATAGGATTGACGCTATGCGTTAGAGCTGTTTGAGAGGCCTTAGTTTTTTTTTCAATTATCTAGTGGAAATTACAAGATCTACTTTTTCAAGCATTAGTTGTTACACGATTAAAACATTCATCTTTCTTCTAAAAACTACTTCCCTACAAAACGCTTCCACGCAGAAATGGCAAGTACTTTATCACAGAAATTTGCCGTCTCAACTTAAACTGGGGTTGTTTTTGCTGTTAATGAGATTTTTTGCATAAGAGTTTATTAAAAATACAGATATATAATTTTTAGAATTTGTAGTATTTTAATTTCAATTAATGTCTTTGCAAAAATAAACTGAAATGAGAAAAATTAATGCTAAAATATGTTTTTTTTTAGTAAACACATCTTTCTTATCTATTTTCTTCCTAATTTAGGAAGGGCGCGAAGAAATGATTTGACAATACTTTAAGTATTGGTGTTGTCAAAAAGATTTTTTGAAAAGAGAGGGTAAAAAAATCTATCCATTTTTTGTATCATTTTTTGTTTAAATTTTCTACTATTAAAAGGTTAAAAAAAGGTGAGGGGGGGGGGATTTTTGGATTCTAAAACCTTATTGCAGTATTTTTTTATAATTTTTAGATAAATGTGTTTATTTAACTTAAATATGCCACCGCCACATGCGGGATAAAACGAAAATTAATTTCCATTAAAAATTACCAATTAAAAATAAATTAATTTTCATTAACATTTTGTCTTATATCTTAATACTTTAATCGAACAGGGGTAAGCACATATTTTAATCTTTACATTTGATACAAAGATACTCCTGACGCAGTTATGTTTTATCAAACAATTTTGTATTTGAAATTTAATTTATTTGCATGCGACACTTGAGGGACATCCAAAGTATACCTCTTGTAACTTGCTTATGAATTATTTAATAAGTTTGCTCTATTAATATATTACTGTTAAAATAAATTGCAGATTTTAAGAGCAATGAAACATATAAAATTTGATGAGAAGAATAGTTTAAACAGTTGGGAAAAAAATGACGTATTGGATCATTCCACGAAAATGTCCATGTCCCGCACGTGACAGTTCACATGTTTCATTAAAAAGTAACTAATCAAAAAGTAATGACGAAATCATCTGCTTGAGGAATTACACATTTCTTAGTAATTATTTAAGCAAAGTTTTTTTTTTAAATCTTTACTCCTTTTATTTATTTATTTATTATTTTTTTGATGAAATATATGATGCGTCACGGGACAAAACTACGTTTTTCGTGGACTGGTCCTAAATCTTAAATAACTTAGTAACAACATCTATCCAATGAAAGTATGAACGTAGGTTGGAAAATGATGTTTCGAAATAAAATAGCTCGAATACATAAATAATGACTTATAAAAAGATTCCTTGTAAAACATAATTGAAGCAATTGGTTATCAACAATTCTTACTCATATTATGGACACAATTCGTAAACGCTTTTGGGTATGTCCACCAATTAATGAAAACACCAATTCAGTGAATGATTTGTTCGTATCAATGGGTAATTTGTTTTTATGAAATAAGGTTTTTTTCCTTAAATGAACTAGCGAACGTAACTTCTTAAGAACAATAGAAAAAACGACTACAAAAGTCTTTTTTCCGCTGATTAGGCACGTTTTTTTCTGGATTGGGGCACCTTTTTTTCATTTAACTCCCCTTCCCCTCCCACCTCATGAAGAAGAAAAATACATAAAAATGTTCATTCATTTTTTTGTTAATAATTACACAATATCATATACAAATCCATAGTACAGATTTTTAAAACTGTTTATTAGTTTTTAAAGTTTTAATTGTTATACTCTGTAAGTTACCATTATTAAGCTATATTGCTGAAAAACTACAATCATTTACCGACAGCCCGGTAATGAAATCCAGAGACTGTTGTTTCGTCTTCGTTATGTGCTCATCAGTCTGGAATAGATAAGTAACCAAGTTGGAGGCAGATATTCTTCCATTAAAGCTGAGATTAGCTTCAGACTGGTAGCAAAAATTAATTCAACTCACCAGAGAGAGCTCTGTAGCTGTAGATGCTGCTCAGTTCGTAAAAAAATGACAAAACCTTCGGATAATAAGCTGTAAGAGTAAGGATATTGTTTATAAGAGTTTACGTAGTGGTCTGACAACCCAATTTTAGAAGAATTTTTAATTAAAATTCTTATATTAGTTTTTGAACTATACTAACGGATTCAAGCTAAATTTACACATCAACGTATTTAGTTTTTTAGCTTAGTTTTATTTTCGTTAAATGTTCCATTTTTGCTATGTTTTTAAGTATAAAATTAGATTTCAATATTGCATAAATGGGAAAAAAGTTTTCAGAAATTTTAAACTATAACATGCACATTTTTATTTCAGCTAAAATAATTTCATTCTTCATTTTTTTTGCAATTTTTTTCTCGAAAAATGATCTTCATTAGCCGCCGAGAGAAAAATCATTAAAGAGGCCTTTTTTAGCATTACTGATGAGTATATTATGCTGCATTATTTATTCTTACATGTGCGTAATTTAGTAATGAAAAATGATCCGCATGTAAAGTCCTTTATTAGTCAACCAAATTGTAATTACGTGCTTTGCATTTGATATCATTTATCTGCCCTGTCAATAATGCTATCAAATTTATGTAGGGAAAAAATACTTATGAACTTATTTATGAACTTTAGCATCGTTGTTAGTTATTTTAAATTTTTAGTTACAAAAACTAATTTTTCTAGCTCCGTGGTGATTTTAATAATGGAGTTTTTAATATATTACTTCTATTTTTAATATTACAAACTTTCTGAGCACAAAATAGTCGATTTTTTTTGTTTTGGAGTGAAATCAACAAAACTAACTAAATCATTTTTTTTAAAGTTTCTTTCAAAAATAAAAATAAGCAATAAAAAATATTTTCAGGTTATAAAAATGCATAAATTATTAAACTAATTGTTTTCTCTTAAAACTTCAAATCGAATCAAATATATTCTAGCCAGTTTGTATTTATTTTTAATAAAAGATATTTACTAGATACGTCATTTTAACGGATTTGCAAAATATTTATGTAGTTTTGGAATTGTTCAAAATAATAACTATAAAAAAATTCAAAACACAATTTCAAACATTGGAATAAAACTTTATCGAAATAGTAAGGCAAAGTTCTTGGCCTCTATTAGATGCAAAATGGCCCGTTTACTCCATCACATGCTGTCCTAACAACTAGAGCTCAACTTCTGATAATGAAACTAAAAAAAATTCGTATCAAGAAGTAATTTTATAGGACAGGGATATGCGTCAACCTCCAACGTGGGGGACGATTCATCTGATATAATGCTCTGAGAAAGAGTACCAGTTTTGCCCTAACAAACAGATTCAATCTGTGAAACATTAGCTGGTACAAGCAGTATTTTAGCACCAGCTATGCAAGTTTAAAAGGCTTTTATCACCTCAGCTTGATTAGAGCTATTTTAGCTCCATTAAATGTATATATTCAGCACTTGCTCAACGAAAACAATTCAATAAATTTTATTTAAACCAGAACGAAATATAACGATACGTTTTTCCAGGACAATTAGAAACAAAATGTAGAATAATAAATAATTCCAATAAGATGAATAATCTTTTTTCGAAAGCTCAAACGGATATAAGACACTATTGCAAATATCTTATTTTCAGGCAAGGCTATAGTAGTTTTCAGTGCGTTTCTGCATTGATGAAGGTTCTATCCATGTTTGCACCGGCCATGTGATGAGAGCTTTGATGTTTATTCATTTACATTCGATATTTAATTCAGCGATAATTTGACAAAAGTTTTTTTTTTCCCCAGAAATGTTTCATATAAATATTAATCATTTATACTTTGATCCAATTTTTGAAAGGAAAAATATCTGCATAAACCAAAAAAATATATCCAAACACTCAAAGAGCGCGTTTCTTCGTTTTATCCAAATCCTATCTCACATAAATAACATAAAATATGAGAAAACAGATAACTGTTTTATATGTAAGCACTTAAAAATAAAAGTAATATAACATTCAAGGAATCACATCAACAAAAACGAGGAATTTAAGTAACTAACTTTTGAGAAATCGCTTCTTATATTTTTCACTTAAATCTTCTCTGTGACGACAATGGAGCGCCATTTTTCAATGCTGTATACTTCAGCAAGATTCTCGCCATCTATGCCGAGAGGAAGCAATTTGACATTTTCATCGTCCTCAATCATCCGTACGATAGGAAGTGGGTTCATAAGAACTAAATAGGGCTTAAGGAATCCCATAATTCAAAAGCAAGTTTATAAAGAGATATTTTTTCTCTTTGTAGTCTGTTTAAAGTTTGAAAAAAGAACCTTGTATGAAGGGTATTACGTTTTTCTCCTCAGCTTTATACGTTTACAAGTTTGAGATGCGTTTTTAGGCATTATTTCCGTTAGGTTTGCTTTGTTTAAAGTTTATTGACTTTCTTTTGTCCAGTTGAAAAACAAGTCTGCAGTGGGAAGGAAAAAAAACAGCATTTGCAAATATTTCTTTTTTTCCGGAGAAATCACGAATTGGTTATTGTTTTATTTGACCGTTTGATTTGACCGTCCACCCTTCGATTTTATATGCAGAATATATGTCGCTTATAATGCAGGAGTTTATGTGCCTCTGAATCGAATTACTTATAAATGGCCCTCGACTTTATACAATCAATTTTACTGGAAAGCAGTATACAGCACACATCATACAGCATCCAGCTCGTTACATTCGTTTGAATTATGACATCTTGAATTCAAATTATGGTTGCGATGAAAGCCATTACTAGAATCAAGAAACCCAACAAATAGTGTCCTATCGCAATTTGTGATTGCAAAAAAAAACATAATTTGAATTCAAGATCTTAAATATCAACCTGTTTTTTTAATTATTGTTTTTTTAAATTTATGTGTTTATAATTATTATTATTTTTTGTTAATTCAATTTTTGCATGAATTGCACTTTAGCTTTATTGTACAAGGCAGTTTATTTGATTTCTGCTAGACATAAAGCGCAACAGAAACGTATGAGCAAAAAAAGTTCCTTTGTTATTGACATATTAATCGAAAACACGTTTTCTTTTCAAATATATTTCAAAATTTCACTTCTGCAAATACTGCCCTTTCGGATTCGTAAAAAAGCAACATATTAGCTAAAGCGTAAATGATTCACATTTAAATATCTATAAAATAAAACCAATTTTCCTGGAAAGCGTTGTTGCTTTAATTTTTATAAGCTCAATGCAATACCTTCATGCAATAGTGATAGAGAAATTTTTTCTCAAAACTTGATTTAAACAAATGCATAACTCAAAAGCAATTTGTTTTAGCGTTGATAATGACGAATTTTTTTACCAGAGGGGACTTTAAAGATGCATACTAGCAGCTAGGGCGGCTAGGTTAGCTCACTTCGGCAACCGCGACCGCGGTTCGTGAAACCTGCCTACGACGGTGTACTTCGAGGGGGTCTTCTCCCCCTCGCCCTTCTTGCCGCATGATGCAGCGGAAAAACGCGTCTTCCAGCCTGTGGCTTAACATTTATTAATCAGAACAGAGGTGCCCATTATTTTCAAGAGCAATGCGGAATTCCTCCCAAATGTCATGAAGCTCGCCCCTCCGCCCCCCCCCCCCCCACCCAAAAAAAACATCCCAATGAAAATTTCAATGGCACAGTCTCCGCGTTGGCATTCCTGAATCAGAAGTACATTAAGAGTAATCATATTTTTTTAGCAGCTAGAGAAAAAACTTTTCACTTGAACCAACAGCTATTCCGCCAAGGTCAAGTAATCTGTAACTTTGTTTTCTTGCAAGACAAATATTGTCATGATTCCAGCAGTAGAAAAACGTCGCTGAGAAATGACATTTTAATTAATATATCCGCTAATTAAAGTCGTAGGAAAACTAAAAATTCCTTAGCATGATGGCAGAAAACTTACGAATCTATTGATAACTTATCGATGTTCTATTGTCAATTCAAAAGGCGTTCGACAGAAGTTAGAATGACATAGATGTATACAAACATTCATACACTTTTAATACATACGATTTTAACCAGTACCCCATTCAACCTGAATGCAATCTTTAAATCAAAACAGTGTTTTTCAACACTGCATCTTTTACATTTGAACCAAGCAATTGGCTGTTTGGTGATGTTTTGATTCTTGAAAATTGAAACCTAAATTCAGTGGATTATTCCTCAACTCCAGTAGATAGGTTTCACTGCTGACAACTTTTTCGTTTCTTCATTTCCCTGAACTGACTCGGTCTTATCCGTAAAACAGTTAAGTTACCGGATCCAGTTCAATCTTTCCAAAATGAAGCCTTTCCGTGCATTTTAAACATCACCAAAACAGATTATCAAATGATCATGCCATTGCTCTAGTTTCATTGTTGATGTCGTCAGGAGCGTTATTCGATCATTGGCTATTATATATGAGGAAATGAGGAAAAAGAAATAATAGTGAGTTTAAAAAATGTTACTTAAGGAAATTATTGAATTTTATGAACATAATTCAAAATGATCGAATATGATTTCTACTATTTTCCTAACCCATACGTATTCCTTAAAAAAGTAAACATCCCATAAGTTAGTCACCTTTTATGTAGCCATTCAAAACACTCAATTAGCAATAATAGTTGTCTTTAAAAATATATAATTTGCCAAACAAGTAGGATCAGCTCGAACTTGTTCGTAGTTTTATCGTAGATGAATGTACCCTTAAGTCCTAAAGTTCAAAGGACTAAATGCATAAATATTTCCTTATTGATGCTCCAAAAAGGCATTCTGATAGTTACATGAGATAAGTAAGCTTTTCTAAAAAATACATAAATAGATTTGTTTGAAATCTCGTTCCGCTTAACAAAAGAATATCTTTCTTTACTTCCAATCCGGATCTTTCAGTGGAACTTTCCCTTTTTTACATCATGAACAGAAAGCCTTCCCTTATGTACGCTGACATTTTCATCATTCTCAATCATCCATAGAAAGAGTCGATAAAAAGAAATAGAGCGTGAGAAAACTCACGTTTCAGACACTCATTTGTGACAAGATATTTTATTTTCTATTCTAGTAAAGGTGCTCCAAAACTGATTTTTCTTATTCAATGCAGATAGATATTCTGATGATGCACGTAGGGAAACCTGCTTACTGGTAAAAATATTTTTTAGAAATTTTGCGTATGTATTTAACTAAAACAAATATTATAATGAGTTGTTAAACTTTAAAAGCTTTGCACTTGAAAACGTTTTAACTTTAGTTTTGAAAATTTTGTATTGTTCTACTTCTAATGTTTTTTTTCTGTTAAAAACCAAATTATTTTTTTTGTAAAAATATTAATAAAAAAAATAATAAAATCTTTGATTTTTTTTTTTTTCATTATAAAATATATAGTAGCATGGAATACTATTAAAGGTCTACATACCATATTTATAATCATGCTTGCTTCACTCATACGATGTATATTTGCCTTTCTATTCAATAACTTTAAGGTCTAAATATATTTTTCCTTTATGTTAATGATATTAGGGGGACAAGAAGGCACTATATTTTTTTTCCAAGCAAATAAAACTTTAAATGATTTGTTTTTTTTTTTTTTTTAAATCGGCGATGGGGTTTGTGGAGGGTGAGGCACAGTAAGGCAATTGATATAAATTCAAGAAATTTGGAAGCTTTGATTATTTTAAAAATTTTAAGGAGGATTTGTAAAACAGCTTATAAGTGTACATTTTTCAGATACAAACATTTGCTTCATTATTTAAAGGTTTTTAAATGATATTTAAAAAATGAAGCATAACATTTTGTCTTACTTTACATCAAGCATGATGTACACTGAGCCAGCATTCAAGGCACTGAGAGACAGTATAAAGCATTGAGTGAAACAAAGTAAGTTCAATGTTAAAAATCAAAATTAAATCAAAAGAAAAAGACAAATTCAAGTTTTATCTTAAATCAGCATAAAGATTAAATTTTCAAACCACAAAAGTAAAAAAAAAAGTCCTCCTTGTAAAATTGTTTCGTAGGACCTAATAAAAAAGAGTTGATTTATTTACATTGGATCAGATGCAAGATCTGGCACAGATGGTCAAGTAAAAATATTAAAAATTGTTTTACTTTTGCATAAAAATGTAATGTACAAGTCTCTATCGTTATTAGTTGTGTTTGGAATATTTTCAGCGGTTTTTTTTTTTTTTTTTTTTTTGATGCCAAGTTCTGTGAGAACAGTTTTTCCTTCACGAATCTCACGATCTTGTTCTTCAATTCTAAAAGGTAGATTTTTGCCCTTGTCAACAGAATCTGATTAAATATCAGATCCTTAAATTTAATTTTATATACCTAATCAATTGTGTCAAGTTTTTTTAAGCATTCTTTTTAATTTGTCTAGCTTTTGTATTTTCTTTTTCTAAAATTTTGGAATAATATGTTTACCCTCCTCATGCTCTTTCTTTATTACTCAACAGCGTCTCTCTATTCGATTTTTGGAGATACTCTAAAACTCTAAGTACTTAAGAAAACAATCAATGCCATACAAGAGCATGAAGGTTCCTTTCTACCAGTTTTTTTCCGTATTTCATAGATTATTATAGTCTCCTTTCTCTGATATGTTACTCGGAATCAAAGAGTTAGTTATAAATGAGTTTATCATGTTATGGAATTGTCAGAACATTTCCGAAATTTCGCTGTACGTGGTTTAGTTTGCTTTTTTGAAAAGGTAAAAATACTTTAGAAGTAAATAAACAGCGAGTTGAAAACTAATAAACGATCATGAAATAAATTCAAAAAACACAGCTTTCTAATCCGAAGTCAGAATGGGGCACAGTGGCACAAGACCCCTCTCCATCCCTGCAACACCTACGACTGTCCTACTGAAACACACTTTTTTTTAATCCAACATCTTAAGGAGTTCGTTTAAAGTAAAGAGTGTTTTTTTAGAGGTATAGAACTTTAAGTTGGCAACACTGTTTGATATGTGTGCCATTTTGTTAGCTGTCACTTGTTTTACGTTCAGTGCGGTTTGCCATTTCATCATGAATAGACAACAAGGCGGTGCAACATGCCACACAAAGCGTGTCACAATTGATTTATTGAAAGAAACGTTCGCTGAACGAATTAATTTCGCGTAATAGACCCGTGAAATGGCCTGCAGGATCATGCGATTTAACAATGCTGGACTACTTTTTGTGGGGCTATGTGGAGTCTCTGGTCTGCACCGATAAGCCACAGACGATTGATGCCTTGGAAGAGAACATTCGTCACCTTATTACTGACATACAACCTCTTTTGCTGCAAAAAGTGAGAAAATTGGCCTCTCCATTTGGGCTTTCTCTGAGCCAGCCGAGGCGGCCATATGCCAGAAATCTTATTTAAATAAAAATGGGAAAGAGTCATCTTTCGAATAAAGCAACATTCATGGCAATTAACAACATTTAACTGTGTTTTATTTGAACCTAAAGTTCTCTATTTCTAAAAAAAAAACCTTTATATGCTTAATGTGTTGAATGATGATTATCTATATACGTAGAACAATGAAAGTGATCAAACGGCAAATTTTTATTCATAAGAGCAAATTATATAAATCGATGCATGCGAGAGTTTAAAAAAAAAATCATTGCTTGCCTGAAATCAGAAAAATAACGATTGATTGCGAACGAACGGAACAACTTCATATCTCAGAATAAATCTGGCCATGCTACAGATTCATGGGTACCTAGCATCATTTACCTATTATAACTACAAAATCCGTAGAATAGCCTTGTCTCACTGTACTCCATGCCTGACCGTACCCTACCCACCCTTACCCTCCCCTTCACCAACGTGTTGCCATGTGGAGCTCAAATTTAAAATTTCGGATGGATAGAAATTGACCATCTTTTGAGCAAAACATCTGGAGATGTCATTTTGAATACCGGACAAAATTTCAAGTTTATTTTATCACGTATAGATCGGATTAAAAAGAAATCAGATTGTGCAAGTTTTTGTGAGAATAGTGAGTGAAGCAATTCACCATACTTTATTAATTTTAAAGGTTCACTTTGAGCAGTGCTGTTTTGCATCATCATTTTGGAACTATTCTCGCCACAAATTGCACCACCTGACTTTTTTTTTATTTTGCGATCACTAAAACTCCTTTTATGAGACAAAAATTTGGAAAATTTATCTTGTCGATCTTAATTTTCCTTCTTCTTAGTGCAGTACAATATATTCATTTCGAACCTTTTTATTTCTGTTTTAATCAACATTTTTCTTTAAGTTCTTGCAGTTTAGTTTCTTGCAGTTCGTTTACAATTTCCCAATCTATCCATTAGTAATGTTTTGTGTAACTTGTTTAAGCTACTAACAAAATGTTAGACTTTTCCACTTGATGTTCCACGCACATGCTAAAATCCTTCTCACGTTTCCTGTCGCCGAAATTATTTCTAAAAATACCTTTTATCTCTCACTTTTCTGGAGATCTTTTGTCTTCTATAACATCCCTATCAACTACCATCTATATTGATTTGGCAATATTTTTAACTTTGTTGGCGACTGCCTAGTCACTTATTTAACATTCAATAGCCAGAGATTTTTAATAAGGATTATTACAATCTTTTTATTTCCGCATTTAAAAGGATGTTGCGTTTTCTTTTTCTTCTGTTCTCATCGGTACTGTGGAATAATTTTGAAGCTCCCTAATTTGGGTGAGTTTTTATTTATTTATTTATTTTTTTAAAATAAGTTATGTGGTACTCTGACCGAGCTGCCGATATAATTGTTGTTGTTTTTTTTAGCTATATATGGTCTATTGGTAATACTATACGTATATATACAGTGCTGTAGCTAGAGAAAAATATTTTAAGGAACGCACTTTTTTCTTATGGGTACATGTCATGATTGACAGATATTTGTTTTGGGGTCATAAAAGGACAGTTTCGACAACTTACGCAAGTTTTTATTTAGAAAGCTGATGTTTACTTAAAAAAAAAAAAAAAAACTTGGTTTTGAGACTAGATTACAGTAAATCGATTGTAACTACGGTAATTCTTTTTAAATTAATGCTATCTTGTCTGTTTTAAATCGTATTCTAAATTAAACATTAGTTCTGTACTTACTTCAACATTTGCTTTTTTATAATTTATCAAGAAATGCTTTCGCCTGGTGTATTTCCTTACTCGCGATTTGTTCCGAAACCTGTAAGGCTCCATTTAGAGTATGCTGCTAACACCTACTGCCGAAGAAGCAGCTTAATTGTGCTTATCTGAATATTCTACACCTGATCCCAAATAAAATATTTTTGATTAATTTTTCATAGACATATTTCCTTATTTTTAGATAATTTTAAGTAATTTTCCTTCAATGAATATTACTGATCTAATGAAACATTTCGACTGTACGTGAGTATTTCGCGCAGATAGATCACCTGCAACTTTTTTAAATGAACGAAGTCGTTAAAAGGAACGAGTTAAATGTACGGATCAAAAGAATGAACGATCCTCTGATGAATGGATCATTGAAAGGAACGACATTGCCCATCTCTAGTTCCAACACAAACACCATGACATGAGTTTTAATTAATTAGATTTTTTGACATTTTTTTTGTACTTCTTTTATTTGGTGTCTAAAATACCTATATTCCAAAAATTTACCCCTTCTACTCGACCCCGCTCTTTCCATTTTTTAATCAAAAATCTCCCAATTATCAAAATATTTCCGCAAAAGAATAAAAGAGCAATAATGAAAACAATTGCAAAAGCCTTGCTTAAATTAGTTTCAATTATTTTATTTGTTAGAAGTAAAAAATGGCAATAAATATAATTTTTAATCATTGAAAGTTTCCGAAGCGCCATCTAGTGGGGCCATGTTCCGATATTTTGCTGGAGCGTCGCGAAAAAAATTCTAAAAATGGACTTCCTAATCACCAAGCGATATGAAATATACTTTATGTCCTATTCTCATACCGAACAAATACACATAAAAAAATAAAAAAATCGGCCAAGCCGTTTCGGAGGAGTTTGATAACTAACACCGTGACAGGAGATTTTTATGTATTATAATAAATATTACACAGGAAACAGTTTTACAACATTGAATAATGGTGGGACATCAATAAAGTGACACAAACAGAATACACTCAGCGACATCCACCAAAAACATAGACAACAATCATTAGATACAATGTAATAGGAGACATACAGAAGGATATAATGTGCACTTTTTATAGTAATTTTGATCCATTTATACCGGTGTTAATATTTTGGAACAACATTGACAAAACTTAAAAACACGCAGAAACAAAATCGACACCCAAAAGAAATTGCAACGTAAATCAAATTACATTTTACTAATTACTTTTCTGAAACTTTATTTTTCGGAAAAAAACTTATTTGTTTGTTTTATTCTTTGTCTGAGAAATACTAATGTGTTGCAAGATTAATTAATTCTACTTTTTAAATGCGGTGCTTATAAAGAAATTAGTTAAACAGTTTCTCCAATTTGTTTCCAATTACCTACATTTTAAGTCAGCTCGTTAAAAAACAAATGTCTCATTAACAACACAAGGGTTTTTTTTACTTAAACTTTTCTTAAAGGAATATTTTTAAATACTTTATCTAGGAAACAAAATGTTTCTTCTTGTAATTAAATATTTTAGCTTTCAAAACTTTAATTTGCAGTCTTAGCTTCCTGATTTTTTTTTTTTTTTTTTTTAACGAGCGACGTTGGGTAATACATTTTGCGTAGACAGAAGCATCATTTTAATCGATTGATATACTTTATGTCCCATATTAACAACATCGAGTTTTTGATAACTACAAGGGAGAGACGAAAGTGGGTGACGAAACTAAGTGGGAGAGACGACATTTTTTTCTAGAAAAAAAGAAAAAATTGCAAGTCGACAGCAGGCCATCTCTCCTATAACGTGTGGGAGAGACGCCGTATGAGATGCTATGTATGATAATGTTCCTTTGTTTTTGTTCTGTTTGCGGAGTATTTCCCTTCCACAATTATTAAAATGCAGGGCGTGGAGTAGATTGTACAAGACTCCTGCAGTCATTGTTTGCATAAGAAGTATTCATTCCAATTAGTTTTTTTTTTAATTTGTTAAATAATGATTTTTCCAACATACTGCGAACACAAGCAACTTGTTTTCAAGTCACTGTCGAGTTAGGTAGTTTTGGTATTGTATTAGACTTCTCAAAAATCTTTGTAGGAGTTTCTTTACTAGTGGATGTTTGTATGAAAGTTGATAGTTTTTGTGGAGACAAAGCTGGAGTGGCAGCACTTTCAAGAGGAATGTCAGAACTAGCTACCTTAATTAAATCAGATGTAGCTAAGGAATGATCTGGAATAGCATTTGGATTCAGTGGGAATATTTCACACGCTTTAAAAGCTGATATAGCATTTCCAACGTTCCATAAAGTTTTTGACCTGCAATTTCGATATTTCATAAGTATTCACTTTTTTTCTTCCTTTTGCAAAAAAGAAAGTATTGTATTCACAAAAAAATTTTCACTCAAAAATCGACATTAATTTCATTTTTACTCATCCCCGAATGAATAATGAGTATTTTTTCGTCTCGACCACACGTGGAAAAGTGCCTAAGAACGTATAGACAAGCAAAATATCTATAATGACGATTTCCGAGTTTATTACAACGAATTTTCTCGTGACGTCTGTATGTATTAATGTATGCATGTGCGTATGGGCGTATGTGCGTATGTATGTCGCATAACTCAAGAATGGTAACTCCTAGAAAGTAGAAATTTGTTACGTAGACTCCTAGTGGGGTCTAGTTGTGCACCTCTCCTTATTTTTGCATTCTGTTGTTTCTAAAGGGGTCTTTTCCCCTTTTTTGGGGGAAATCATTGTTAATTTCGATGTAAACTCAAATGGTTTTATAATTTGGCGGACACTTGGCGATATATCGCCAGTCTTTTGGTCGCAAGTCAAGTCGCACACTTGGCCACAAATTTGGTGATTTTTTTTTTTTTTTTTAATCTGTTTCAATTTTGCAACTGTTGGTGATAATTGATTTGAGTAAACTATTGAATCACATTAGAATTGCCAGTAATGGGGAAATAATAATAAAATAAAAAGTTGTTCGAATTTCATGTTCTTTAACTGAACTACCGGTCCTTGTAATTAATAAAATAACCAGTCAACAAATAATGTGAACAAGCACAAATTTCAGACAAATTGAAAAACTATATTTAACAAAATTGATATTGCATCTTATTAGATAAAAACCTAGTTTTATGGGTGGCAGATTCTAGAAAGTGTGCTTGAAAAAAAAAAAAAAAACCAATAAGTCAAAATGAATTTTCTTAATTAGTGTTAAAATATGCTCAAACCAATTCTAACTACATGAAGTTACACTAATCACTTATTTTATAACCTGATAAGTAAAAAGGCTTGCTCAATTACATTTTCTTAAATTAGATCACCGATCCAATAAAGGAAAACACGCCATTGTTTATTCTTTTATTCTCCTTGTCAACAAGATTCCCAATCGTGCATGTAAATACATTGCTGTAATCCCCATTAAATACTGTTTATAACACTATAAAAGCAATTTTCTCAGTTCACAAATTTTAGTATTATTGTACTAGATACAAGTTCTCAAAATAAGATCGAACACTTTTTCAACACAAATCACATCATAACTCAAGCTATGCAAATCGAAATGTTACGAAACTTCCTTAAATGTTTCTCACAGAAATTTTGTATTTCCACCGGCAGATTGTAGCACAGAATTATACGCTATATTTTAGGCCCCTGATCCAATTCAATATAAGCGATCCTCCCCTACAGGAAACACGTTCAGTGGATTTATTTTATAATAGGTTTCATTTCTGAAAATAGATTTTGCTTGACCCCACTTATACTAATTTTCAGATTACAAACAGATAATATGAGTTCCAAATATGAGTTATCAAATAATATATGTGTCAAGTTTACCATCACTTTAGCAATTAACTATTTTAAAACTAATGATGGTGCTGTCATGTCCATAGATTTTGCTAAATATTGTCGAAGGTCCGAAGGACCGCAGCCACCAGCGTCGGTGCCTCAGGACTGTAGAGGGTCTCTTGCAGCAGATCTCTGTCTGGTAGCAAGCCGAGTTTTAAGTTCGCTGCAGTAATGATTGGGCTTTCAAAGATGTGTCCTGGTGTGAGTTTGGTCTGTGGGCAGTATTTGCAGTAAGGATAAGTTCTTGTCCCGTCAGGAAGTATTTTCATTTCTTGTAATGCTCTGTTCTGAGTCGGGCGAGTGTGGTCGTGATGTCTCTAGGATAGTCGAAGTCGGCTATCAAAGGTTTCTTTAAGGATTGGTTTAGAAGTCTGCATCTGGCCACTGCGTTCGCATCTGCAAGTATGATGGTGGGGAGAGGTTGGGGTCAAGACCACTTGCCTCTTTGGCCAGGGCGTCCGCACACTCATTCCCCTCGATGCCTACATGTGCGGGTATCCACTGAAATACGCAAGATTTCCCTTTGCAACGCAAGATCGAGCAAGTTGTTTATGGTGGAGGTGATGTTTGTCTTTCCATTTTGGAGGGCCTCTAGGGCTGATTTAGAGTCTGATAAGACAACTAGTCCTTCAGCAAGATCACTGCTTGAGAATTAGTTACGTAAAAAGTTATAGCTTCCTTGATCGCCAAGCGTTCGCTGGTGAAATTAGAGGAAATGAATCCTGTGTTAATTTAAGGATTGAATTTTCTCCGCTTGGGAGTGTGAAAAGGATACCTGCTCCACCTCCATTGAGCAGTTTGTCTCAAGGACCATCAGTAAAAGCAACAGCTAGGTTTTCTTTCGAAAGTTTTTTTTTATCGTTTCAAGGCACTTTTCTTTGAGTAGAAAGGGATACTTTTTATCGAGCATGGTTGGAGCAAGTTCAGATGAATAGTCGTGTTAGGTTTTGGTGTTCTCGGAAAAATGGTTCCTGTAGGAAATCAAGGGATGAATGCTCCAGATTTGTCTGTCTTTGAATATATCTGTCTAACTCGAGAGTTGATGATCCTTTAAGCCTTGTCTAAGTATTCCAGTTATTAAAGACTCTGGTAGAGATATGATCGTTGTTGTTGCTGCGGATTCTATTTGTAAATTTGACAGTAGCAAGATTTTAAAAATAATATATATTACTAGTGGTACCCGCACGGCTTTGCTCGTAGTAAAAAATTAAAAGATCATTTGGTTCGTCTGTATATTTACAAATCGTTTCGAGGTGCACACCCCCATGCTACAAACTAATTTAATACCAAATTTCATGAAAATCGGTCGAATGGTCTAGGCGCTATGTGCGTCACAGAGATCTTGACAGAGATCCAGACATCCAGACAGACTTTCAACTTTATTATTGGTAAAGATATCTTACTTCATGCGGCTTTTATTTTCTTTCAAATTTTAAGTATCAAATTCCAATAATTTAATTGGCATTTCCATTGAAAGTTCAAAGCCTTTCAATCTCATTCACATAAAATGCAATATGCAAATTTCAAGCAAATGGCGACAAATAAAGCGCCGATAAAGCGAATTTTCTTCTCACAATGTTTAGCATATTAATTCAATGAATAACATAAAACGAAACTCCGATGAAAATCAATTCTTCCTAACCGTAACTTATTGGGTCTATAAATCTGCTTTTACTTCAGTGAACTCCAAACTGGCTCCACTTTTAAGCTCAATCATTCAAAACACTTCTAACGTTCCTTCCGCGTATTTCTCGTAACGGCCAGTAGTTCGCTTCACTTATTCCCTCCAACCGTAACGTAATGCACCATCTTGTTCGAGAAAAGCTTGATTTCCCCCTTTGGAAATTGATTAACTATCGCAGACTGGTTGACTCCTTGAATCTTTCAAAGGAATAGGAGGACATCATAAATTGAGGACATCCTAGTTGTAGGAAAGTTCTATTGACATTTTTTTGTATGTTACTGCTTTTTAGAGCTAATATTTATTTCCAATATGTTTCTGTGAAAAGTCATTTTTTAAAGTTCGAATGAAAATACTTCAACAAATAGAGTAACAGTGAAAAAACGAGTAGGATGAAACTAATGCAATATAATGTACTGTAAACTGTGTGTGGACTGCAAGAGGCATATAAACTTAGTTTTAACAATTCTATACAAAAGAATAGTTACATAAGTATCATTTACATCATTTGTAATATTACCAAGCACACACACACACACATACGGACATAATTTTTATTCACTATATGTTAAACACCGCTCTGCACGAGTTTTAATTGCAATTTATCGGTCCTTAACACGCACAAACCATCTGTTGACAATTTTTTCTGATTTTTTCAAGTCATGCAACGACAACTATT
The DNA here is from genome assembly GCF_026930045.1 of Uloborus diversus. Taxonomy (NCBI): domain Eukaryota; kingdom Metazoa; phylum Arthropoda; class Arachnida; order Araneae; family Uloboridae; genus Uloborus; species Uloborus diversus. The sequence goes on from NC_072736.1 coordinate 48,536,999, forward strand.
TCAGTTGGGAATCATAAGAAAAAAAAAATCCGAAAACTTCTCTGCGTTATACACAAATCGTTGTTTTGTAAATAGCAAATATGTAAAATAAAAAAATTAAAAAAAAAAAAAAAAACACAAATTTTGAACGCGGACCTTTGTTCAGTTTTTTAGAACAATTTTAAATACGTTTTTCTTTCAGTTCACCACCCTTTATGAACACTTTAGAGAACTTTTTTTGAACACTGACGCATATCCTTTTCTCACGACACGGTATCACGCATTTTAAAGCATTCATTGAACTCATTCATTCCAAAACTGTTACATTTTAAGCTCGTTTTTGCAGTTTTTTTTGCAGCAATCATGCGTGGCCCTCATTGCCCAGTCTGTCGCCAATTATGAACGTTTCTTCATAACTCATTCGCCCCTATTCAATGCTACAAAATTTCTATTAGTAATGTATTGTTTGATTCTATCGAGTGGTAGTTAAAGAAAGATGTTAAAAATATTTTGCTACGAAAGAAATAAGATTGATGCATTGCGAAAGGAATAAGAATGATTTCACAAGGGTGCATAAATGTATTTCCTACCTGTTCTGAAATGTGGCTCCCATGTATTCCCAAATGCACCTAATTCCCAATTTTAATTTTGTCAAATATCCCGAGTGGGACACATTTGATGAGCTCTCGGAGCAGATTCGAAACGCAATTAAGCTCACTGTCTTTTTAATGGACCACATTAACAACATACTTTAGTACATATTTAGGCAACGCCTATGAATCACTTTGGCTGAGTTATAGCGTTCCAACCGTGTTCCCTATGTGCACTCAAAATTATCAGTGTAATGTCGCCAAATTCGTTTATGGAACAATTTTCAAGGTTAATCAAATCTGAAAACAAATCTACTCTGACAGTTTCTACTCTGATCACTTCCCGCCTCAAACTTTCTGCGATACATTTTAGTTTGTAATGAGAATTTTCGTCATCTACCCCTAAAACGATGAGTTAAAAAAAAAAAAAAAACGATTTCGACTTGACCGGAGGCTGGATAAACGAGAGCCTACCGTATTATTTTTTTCTTCTAAAAGTATGTCCGTTTCTGTCAAAAGAAGTTAGGTATCAAAGTCAAGGAAACATTTATAAAACTGTTCCCCAAGCGTTCTATAACTTTATATCGATTGTGTTATTATAAGGGACTTGTATATCTACAGGGTTGCGGTTCCTAAGGCACTTCCACCTCATTTGAAAATGTTTAACATTAAATGTTCTTACTCTGTGCTGAGTATAACCTCTTCGATATTCAGGAGGCTCGAGAGGCACAAAATTTTGTCACTTGTCAGCATTATAGCAGCTATGCGTTATACAGCAGTGCGCAACTCGAACATTTAATAATATGTCAGAAATTCCAACATGGATTCACGACAGATAGTTTTGATGAAGTACCTCATTATAAGCCCACGTAAAGACATTAACGATATTTGTGAAATTTATAGGGTATTTGAAACTTTAGATGAAACGTGGCGTACAGCATAACTTTATGAAATCGAAGTTGCTTTATGTACTGTGATCATGTATTGAATGAAATATTAATATATGTACATCATAACTGATACATTAAGACATGCTGAATATATATATTTCTACAGACAGAAAAAAATTTTCAGTGAAAAAGTAAAACGGCAAATGCCATGCGAAACATATTTACCAAGATTAACTTAATTAATCAAAATCTTCTGATTATGTTTTTGTGTCAAAATGGGAGAAAATAAACAAGCATTAAGTATGCTGTGTATATTTTAATTGAATCGGCAGGTTTTAGAGAGAATAAAGACCAAAAATGTCTTTTTTTTTGCAATCTAAAATATCTTCTAGCTTCAATCTACATGTGTGTCGTAAGAAATAGAAAAAAAAAATTCCTAGAGATTGCTATAGAGTATTTGATTTAGCGTCAGGTGTAAAAAGGAAACAAATCCCGGATTTATTTCCTTCTTAGAAGTTATAATTAATTGGTCCGCAAGGTTGCAGCTCGAGTAGTTAACCAATTGAGAAAACTATTTTAAATGCTTATTACGTGATCGTTCGTTGTTGGTTTACAAAACGTTTGTTTTTTCAGTGTGCCAAAGTATCGTTATTTCCATCAAGTTATGATTACTTAATTACTTATTATTAACTTATTTACAACAATGTCATCGGGAGATTCCAAAGAAGTGTCTGGTGTTCGTAATATTGATAAAACGGAGACATTGGCAATTTCGAAATACAGACATTTAATATATGAATGTGCAAGATATGTAACTACTTGTGAATTCTTTGATGGCCCTGTCAAAAGAAGTTTCTTCTTGCAAAAAAGAAGAACTGATGTGAAATTATCCACGGATTCAGCTTAAAACACTAAACTTAAAACAAAGTCTAAAAACTTGGATGATCTGAAAAAACTTCTTCGTTACATTCCAAATGAAAAGAAACCATTTTACGATGTAAAGGTGACTTGGCCTATTAATATCTCACCAGGATAAAGATCACTTGGATGATTGATTTTGTATTTTTTTTTTTTTTTATAATTTAATATTTACTTCTCATAATTTAACTTTTTCACTTCTGTAATTTTCAATTAAATAAAGTAATAATGTTTTACTAATTTCAAAAACTGTTTGCTATTTTTACCCCGATAAATGTCATAAGTTTTAAGAAGGAAATAAATCCAACTACTTCTACCCGATCTGTAAAATTCTAAGTAGTTCCAGTGTTTTTTTCACGATACTATATAACACTTAACCGAGCTCTCAAAACCCTGTACAAAGACGGAAGATATTGAAGGAAATTTACGAAACTCTCCTATACAGTTTTTTTTTAATTTCTCAAAAATTCGATTTTGGACTTATTCCCTTTTCAAACCTGTCGATTCAATTTATGTTTCAAAAGATCAAATATATCTTTGCACTAATGTGGACAAGTTGGAAAAACAAATAAATAATATAAGAAAAAAATGTACAGCTGATAAAGAAATATTTCTGGTCTCGAAGTACAAAATTGGCTAAAATATATAATGTTTCAGTACCAACTTTCCCCGTTATTTTTGATCTTTTTGAGCTTAATCAAAGTAAATAAATAAATAAGCATCTAGTATGTTGCCCCTGGCATTCATTTGAATTTCACCGTCTTAAATTTAATTTATGTTTTACGAAATAATAAATTGCAATAGACAGGAAGCCCTTCTACTCATTGGGCTTCCTGTTTCTGAAAGTGAAATTGATTGGGAATGGAGAAGAAGTTTGCACACGTCGTGTTATGACTGGTGATTTTCTAGACCAGCTAAAAGAAGACATACAAAAAATAGTAATTAGGATACGGTAATAAAGATATTTCGCATGCAACCTATTTGCACTCGTATGCTCATTTCAAAGATTATATTTAAAGTGTACTTTTGTTTCTTATTAATCTTAAATGACGCTAGTCAGTAATCTGGAAGTTTTGTATTTACCACATGCATTTTTGCTATTTAAGTTCATTTAAATGGGTATTTTTCTTGAACAGACTTGATTTTACCCCAAAAATCCCGTTTTTTAATTGTAAAATTAGCCTTAATTCTGTACTTCAGAGCAAGAAGGACGTAAGACACATTATGGTAGTTTTACAGTCGAGGGGAAACACTTTTTCTGGTGTATGCTAAGGAGGGGAAGCGAGCACTTTTAACCCTGTTAAAGAAAGGAAAAGGATTTTATTTTTCAATTACGTTCACATGGCTCGATGCGTAATTGGTTTCTACACACAATGCACTAATAAACGGAAAATCGCAATTTTGGGGCTTACGCCAGTCTGGCTTTGAGGTACAGAATTTAGAGCTTAAAAAATAAAGAAAGAAAGAAAGATTGCAAACTGCAGACAATTTGTAACTATGGTGACGAAAAGTAGTCTGTCTAAATAAATGTTGAAAGCAACGAGCTAGTCTTACCCTCGTCGTTACAGTAATTTTAATCAAAGGAACATCAACTTCGGTCAAGTGAGGATAATTAGCAATTTTTGATTGCACAAAAAATTAATTAAATGGAACATTCGCGTTTGCGTTCAAAAATAATAAACTAAGAGCCTGCGGTATTGCACTGGTATGCCTGTTGAAAAAGAGTTAAAAGCATTTACGGAATAACAAGTTACCATTTTATTTATTAACAAACACATTTATTTAGATTTTTTTTCTCGAAGTTGAATTTCTACGTAATACGAATGTATGAAAACGGCGTTTAAATTTAAAAGTAGTCACTTCTTTAAAAAGATTTCTGACATTTTTTGTGTCAATTAGGCGATCTTGAACAAAATTATCAGCGATAACTACTAGTTGATTGGTCTATCAACTGTATTCATGTAACTATCTTTTTCTAGGAAGTGGGGAAGCAATTACAGATGGTATTTATACCGTATGCTGTAGTTAAACAATTGGGAGTCGTGATTACATTTACTCCCCCCCCCCCTACAACAGTGTTTTAGGGGAACAGAAAGAATAAGGAACCGACATACCGACATATATACACATTTTAACTACAAATATATATATATATATATATATATATATATATATATATATACTGACATAAAATAAAAATGTGTACATTAAGATATTAATTTGTAAGAAATAACTTAGATAAAAATGGTTTAGAAAACGATTAGTCAAACATTTAGTCAAACAGGAATACATTTGAATTTTGATTATCACACAAAAATGTGAAATCATAGATGATTGCTTTAAAAGTAAGCGGATAGGCTATTTTATAAGAATTGTACGAAGTAATTTAGTTTAATATTTTAAATAAATTTTTTCAAACACAAACAAAATACAATAATAACAATAAAGCAATTATTCACAATAATTCCACTCGTATTTCTATGCTATCAAATATCATATAATAAAACTATTTCTTTTCCTATTAATATTTTTAGGCATTGGTTGAAATCTTTATGTCAAAAATTAGTCATTGTATATATCATGCAGATCGATAGATATTATATTGTTACGTTTTTTTTTTTTTTTTTTTTTTTTTTTTTTAAGTGTACTTGAAAAAATTATTGAACTATGAAACTCTAAGCAGCTGATATTTTCAAAATGAACACTGATAGCTCATGTCAAGATGAGTCAACACATGATGCAATCATTTCGATTTCCAGGTGTTTTCTTCGAAAAATTATGTGATTGAAAAATATTTGTTTAGGGAGAAGGAGAGATAGAGGAAAGATGCAACAATTTTTAGTTTAGATTTTCAGTTCAGCAAAAGCGTTTTGCTTAAACTGAAGCCAATATTTTTAAACCAAACAATATTGTAAGTTGCCTGTGCCTTTTATGCAGGAACGTGCAACATTAAATTAATCTTTTGGAAACATTAGGAATTAATGTTTCCAAAAGCTCCATTCGATGATTTAAAACATACTCACAAAAATTATTGACAAATACTTAAAAAATCTTAAAACAAATGCTATAAGTAGTTGCTAAAATGCAATAACACGATGTTCGAAAATGACATTATGTTTGAAAAATGACTAACAATATGTTTTTGTAAAAATATTTACTGACGAAAGTTCTTTACAATTGCTTTACTCGCAAAATGCTTAGTAAAAAATTTGGAACAGCAAAAGAGATAAAAGAAGATGTTCTAATTCATGCGATGTATGTTATATTGTTAATAATAAAAGCGGCTCTTAACTTTTTTAGGTTGTCAAGTTAATCCAATTAATGACGGATTTAAGTATCTGAAAAAAGGACAGAAATCTTTGTATAATATTGTTAGTCTTATTTGAAAATGTTATCCCTGAACTAGGAGTAGATGTTTTCCGTGCACCTGCTTTTTTATTCGAATCCGAGCTTTTGCAGGCTAGAAAATATCTAATATGGATCGTTGTTTTGACATTAAATGCACTTTCGATCAATAGATGTCTCCACTATTCTTGCTATAATGATCATCAAGTAGTTTGAATTTTGCTTAGTTGGTATGATGAAGGTTAAAACCGCTGATAAACTTTTCCGTTGTTTTTTTTTTTATTGGGGAGAATATAACATATTAATTATTATTTTAATGTTTCTGCCATCAATTTTGAAGTTTTATTTTTTTACACTATTAATAGTATCTGTTTTAAAACTTTCAATGATGGTGCAATGCTAACGGAGGAAGCATTTAATATATTATTTGGCATACTTTTTAAAAATATGTTTAAAAAAATGCGTTCTATTGGAAAAAATGAATTCGAATAATTTTAAATCTACTTGCCAGGTATAACGAATCTCCGGTCTGACCGATAAGCACCGGTTCACTGAAAAAAATTACTAGCCCTCGGTTAGCTTTACCTGTACGCGTAAAACATTTGCTCATTGAATCAGTCAACAGAGGTAAGTGAATTTAGGAAAATGAAGATAAAATTAAAAAATTAATTTGAATTTTGACAGCTTGAATTCAAATTAAGTTTTTCGCAATCACAAGTGTGTGTATGTCTGCGTGTGTGTTTGTGTGTGGGGGTATGTGTTTGTATGTACGGGTTATGTGTATGTGTGTGTAAGCATGTGTGTTTTTGTCCGTCTGCAGGCATGAATGTGTGAGTAGTTGTGTGTATGTTTTTGTGTGTGTATGTGTAGGTGTCTGTATGTATGCGTGTGTGTATGTGTTTGTGTGTGTATGTGTAGGTGTCTGTATGTATGCGTGTGTGTATGTGTTTGTGTGTGTATGTGTGTTTGTGCATATGTGTGTGTTTGTGTGTGTGTATTTGTGTATATATGCGCGTGTGTGTAGGACATGGATGCAACCTGGAGACGGCTTTCGCTGTAGGAGCAGCATCGTGAGGAGCCGGTCGACGGTGATGGTGCGGAGGGTGGCGGTGGGAAAATAAAATCAAAGGACGCCAAAAACAGTCAAGTGAGAACAATAAGCAATCGTGATTGCTCAAAAAAAAAAGATTCCTTTTAATATATTTTTAATTCCCCCTTAAATATTTGTTCATTTAAGCATACCAGGTACAATAATATAGCTGTGTGGAACCTTGCTGTTAAGAAATTGATCTTATATTCCAAACTTATATTATAGCGCTCAAACAAAAAGACAACAGGTTTTTCCGCGTACGTATGTCAAATCAGCCTAAGTCTGTTACTTCCTTTTAACCTTCAGTTTTGGGCACATACGCACTCAAAGTTAAATCATTCGTATCAATTTACCCAGTATCAGCTGTACCCTGTCTCCCCTAGTATTTGCATGAATGTTTTGTTAAAAAAACATGACAGATACTTAGTTTGCAGCTTATCACCGCATTAAGAAATGGTTAACTACGTTTGTACTTAAAAAGGAAAAGAAAAATAAAACTACAGAATTGCATACAGTTTGCCACAAACTACATACACATGTTTTAGAGTTACAAATAACGCATTTTCAGTGCAAAATAAATGAGTTTATACATGATAAGACGTACCTCAAACTACATTTGTTATTTTATGTAACAAAATAGTTTGTTATTTTAATTGATAGCTGCTCAAGTTATTATATATGCCAGTACAAAATGAGCGATTTTCAAATTTCTGCATAGGTATATATATTAATTAATGATGTACATTCATTCCGTTTCATTCACTCTCTAATTTCATTTTGCTTGGCAAATTTTCTGTATCACATAGAGGAAGTACTTAGATCTTGTGCTTTTATCTTAAAATGGCTATTTTTCAAACGGTCTTTGAATTGAAGTTGAGCATCTATATATTTTAAACATGTTTTAAAAATGCATATGTATAGCCAAACGTGTGTGCCATCCAATCCATTGAATATAAAATAAAATTAAATACTGTTTGGAATTCTATACGTATGCTATTTACTATATAATAAATGGAAAAAGAGAGTTTGCTTGACAACTCGCCATGATAAAATCAACCCAAATAATTTGGCTTCTAAACAATGAGTCCTTTACTTGGAAGTTACATTAAAGTGTTTTTTCATTAGTTATCTGAAACACATTTTCACGGCAAAATTGCAAAAGCAAGGAACCGTGAAATGAGTTTCTCTTTTCAATCTTTGTATCTTTGACGAAATGGTGATAAAGCTATCGCATTTTTAATTTTTTGTTCGTAAACAATCACAGGTATACCTAAGTATAGCTTTATGAATAGACACAAATGCCGTTCTTAATCTTAAAGGCATAACGGTTTTAATTACTTGCACCGGGAATCAAGGTAGGGGATCTAATGTTTTTACGCGCGAATATTTTTCAATACATTTCTGATGTTGCCAAAAGTAAAATTAATTCCATGTTTAATTTGTTCAAGATGCGTATTTTGATTGTTTTATTGCAATCAAAATTATTCAGGTTTCACTAAATATTCTTTAGTTATTTGTAAAGTAAAGATAGATATATTGGTGCACCTAATTAGTGAAACAATCCTGATATTTTTTTAAAACTAATGGAACAGTTACATGTAGAGGCACAGGAAAAATGTAGATTAAGAGGTTAAATTCCTTCAAAACACTTGGTTTAAAAATTGTTGCCAATCCTAACTTGGAAATGTGTATACCTTAAAAAAATGGTAATGAGATAAAGTGGAAAGAAACAGTCAAATGCTACAGATTGTATTAAAACTGCTTAAAATCGAAAACAAATGAAATAAAGAAAATCATAAGGCGACACCAATACCACTCTTTTAGCATGACACCTTAGAATTGCTATACGGTAAAAGTCGAACGGCATAGTGGTTGTCAATAGTTGGAGTGAAAGCGCTGGTTAAATTATAGCGTCAACTCAGATTGGGAAATTTCCTACTGAAGGCTTTTCAATTTGTACAAAAATCAAAAAAACATTTTGTTCCATTACCCAAAATAAGTATTTAATTTGAATAGGAGACCGAGTCAAACTGACATTTTTCAAAATTTTTAATAACATAAGTCAAAGTGTTATCACTGTAAATCAAAGGAAATCGTTGCCTACAACGTTCTATGACATGTAAACTTAAAGGACTTTCGAAGCCAAAGCTTTTGAATTTTAAGATTAATTGCTTTCACATAATAAATGAATTTGTTTACGATTGAATACGTAAATTTGTTTGATGAAAAATTGTTTGCACACTTTTATGATTATTTAATGATTTTATAGACTTTTTCTGCTTTATTTTAAGGTGTGTAAACAAATATGATTTTTACTTTTTTTTTACATTTATATTCATCATTATACAGCCATACAGTCATTTATACATCATGGTAGATTATTTTTCATTTTTAAAAATATTTTAATGTATTTGCATTTCAGTTTATGCACGTATTATTTATTCAAGTATACAGTAAAAAATCACGTTTAGATGACCGGTATCTAATCTATAATATCTATCTTTCAGGACCTATACTTTACGGAAAGAAATTTCTTAAAAGTAGCTGCTCCGTAGAGTAGCTGCATACCGAGATTCGATGCGTCTAGACAACGTGTCACAACAATAAGTATCTTATTTTCAGAAGGCCGAACCTGAACTGTTTTTCCACCTCCTGACCCATGAAATGTCTTTTATCTTAAAACAGTTAAAATGTGAATGTACAGATTACATGTACTTGAACTTGCAGATTAATTTTACTGACACACGCCTATACTGCCGTGCTAAGCGCAAAAGTCGTATCTGCAGCTGAGCTCAAACTGAGAAAGTGCTATTTAAAGTTTTACGTTGCCATATATTTGATTCAGATTCCACTTTTTTGGAATTTAAAAAAAAAAAAAGATTTCCCTTTCGCAAAGGACAAAAAAGCATTGCAAATAGGAAAAACATGTTATAAAAAAATCCCTTCGGGACAATAACTCAATTTTGACAAAAAGTGTAGATACGACGTTTGTGGTTAGCACGGCAGTATATCTTTATAGTTAACACTAATCAATACAAACAATGAACATTTTTCTAAACAATACATTTTATTTAAACCCAATATTAACTGGAAAATAAATACTGATGTTGTTTTCCTGTGCCCTTTTGAAACATTACGTGACATTTACTATAATTACTTGTCGCTTATGTTTTTTTTTTTTTCATATTTCTTAGTACGGAACTCTAAAATATAAAGTACACTTCTGTAATTATAAACCTGTTACCATTTTAAATCTCAAACAGTACCCATTGTAAATTTTAAAAGCAAAGCTTTTTATCCTTAAACGAGAAAAATATTTTTGGAACTAAAAGAACTTTAGACAGATGAATCATAATGAATTGAATGCACTGCAAATGCATATTAATTCGGACGATGTTTGAAGGAACGTATTTCAAATATACTTTAATTTTTATGTTCGTTGAGGGAAGTTTAAAAATAAATGTTCCTTAAAATTTCCACTTCAAATTTTGACAAGAAAATTACAATTTTTCTTATTTGTAGAGTTCCAATTAAGTTTCAAATGCATTTAATGTTACGGTTGCTTTAGCAAAAAGAATTGATAACATTGGTGCGTTATTGGACCAGAAATATTCGTGCGTTTTTTCCCTTTGTTATCTGGCTTGAGTGTGTAATTAGAGAACTTTAAAAATGAATTGTTTCAGTATATATCTAGCAAACTAGAATGTCATTTTTTAAATTAATTTAGAGTTATTGTAAGCGAAAAGACATAAGTATATTTTGTTACTTGCACTTCGTATGGCAAAGTTTTCATTGCATGTGTGGTTCTTTTTTCGTTTATTTGTGGTCATGACAGTAGCTCTGTGTTGTTAAGAAAGAAAGCTCCAGTATATTTAAGAATAGAAAAGTAAGTTACTGTCCTAGTATTTTTTAAAATAGTATTTACGCTTTAAAGTATTCATGTTTTAAAAAGAAAAGCCCATTGTTGACAGGTATAACGGTTTTACTACAATAAATCGTGCTTGAATTACAATATAATTTATTAAAGCAATTTTTACATGATTTGAAACATAAGTAAATTTTATGCAAAACTATTTTTTAAACTAAATATCTAAGAGTAACACATGCTAAGGATTGTTTTGTGAAATTTGTTCCGTTTTTGTTATGTGAGGTACACCTTTTTTGACCATTTATGAGGAAGAACAAATTAAAAAAAGTATATATATATATATGCAAAATTTTCGCAAAAAATGTTTGTTATTTTCTGTGCGAAAAAATTGTGGTTTATGAAAATAAGTTTAGAAATAAAGAAAAATGAAAGAAATACAATTACTTAAAAACACTCAGGTCTGAAAGTGCGTGTACCCCTCCCCCCCCCCCCTTTTATTTTTAGATGGAGGATTTTTTTTTCTGTTTTAGGGTTATCTCAAGCAGAAAAATAACAATATGGAACAAAAATTCAACCTTCTCGAACATAGTGTTGAAAATGAAGGGCACTCCCATTTTTGGACCACTCTGTAACTGCCTACCTTAGATTAAACGATAATTCGTTTTGAATAAATTGGCATGACTTAACTTAAATGAACTAGCATTATAATTATTCCTTTAAGTTTTCAATTTCATTTTGCCTACCAGGTAACTAGTATGTTTTTTGCCTCGGTTCGCTGCAGTCTCCTAAGGGCAAAGAAAAAGAAAAGGGTCAAAGAGTAGATGCTATTATAACTGGGTAAAGAAAGGTGAAATTTCAAATCGGGTAGAATGACGATTTTAGCATTTCTTTAATTCTTGATATATATCTTCACCTGTCAAATTATTTTTTTTTTTTGAGCAATCACGATTGCTTATTGTTCTCACTTGACCGTCCTTGATGTTCCGGTTCCTTTTTCAGCTTGGACCAGGCCTGCAGCACCACCGTCCACCGGCGGCGGCGCAGCTGGTCCTGAGCACTGTCCCCCGGAATCCTCTTTTGCTGGGCGGTGGCGTCCATGTCCTACACACACATGCCTGCACACAGACACAAACACGTGCCTACATACCCAAACACACGAACGCCTGAACACACACACGAACGCACGAACACACGAATTTATCCTTCCATGTTTTTAACGCCTCCTCCAGACCCAACCAAGTCAACAGACTACCTCCATAACCAGCCATTTCCTTAAATGATTTTCTTAAACTTGAAATCAACCAAGAAACAAAGGAAGAAGCTGTTTTCTGCAAGTCATGTAACACAAGCTTTTCAAGCAAAAGAAAGAGTAAGTAATTGCTGGAACTAAAAAGGCAAGAAATGTTTAAAGAAAAGCTCAACTATCATCTTCATAGCAAGAAATGAAAAAGTAAAGAAAAGAAGAACTTTCAAGGCAACTACATGATTCGTCATTAGATGGATTATTTGTTTGTGTACAAAGTGTATATTCGTCTTCAAAATTTTTGATCCTCTTTTTTTTTTTTTGGTGGTTTTGTATCATTATGAGTAGTTGGGTATTTTATCCATACCTGACTTTTTCATTCAACTCCAGTGGATCTTAATTTTATTGGATAGTACGAATTAAAAAAAAAAAAAAGAAAACTATTATTACACTTTTTATGTTTATTTGTAGTTGTTTGCCATCTTACGCGTTAAATGTAGAAATACGAAGAAAAATAATTTTTGTTTTACATCGAAAGATATTCATATTGCAAAAATGTATAGCCAAAGTTTGATCTTTCAATTTGATATTACGATTTAAAGAAGCGTAGGTTAAAAGTTTCCGTTTATAATTCACATACAAAGGTAATAAAAAGTGAAGCTTATATACGTTCATCTTCTTACCCTATCATCCATTATTCATTATCACGAAACTTCTAAACATATTTCTTTTAATCATATTTTTTTCGTAATCATATTTAAAGACATATACTGCTTGTACTAAGAAATGGTATAGTTCGTTTTAATACCTTAAAATTGAAGCTTAAATGCCGAAGATAACTTAATAATTCCTGAGTGCATTTTAATGGTTTCTGTAGCTTGAGAGTTTTTTTGACTTTAACATTTGTGACACATTGACTTATGCTCTCTAGAGAGTAGCAAATACTTTAAAAACTTTATTATTTTTGATGAAAATTAATTTTTGTTATAATTATTTATAAAAAAGTAGCATTTGTGTCCCCGAAAATCTCGAAAATATGGCAGAATTTATTTCCTTGAAATGCATTACAAGTATAGTATAATAAATAAATAACATTTCAGTTAGAATTTTTGGAATTTTTCTTTTTATAAAAATGTTTGTTTAGAGGTCATTCACTTATAAATATAAAATACATAATATTATATACATACTTTTTGTAAATAAAGAGCTTTTAATATCTGCTTAGCCTTGGGTTATCAAGTAAATAGTGCACCGGTTTTGGATTCGGAGGGTAGCTGTTTAAAGCTGCGAAAGATCTAATAAATACATACCGAATACGTATTCATTAATCAGTAAGTCTGGGTCTTGTCCCTATAAGTTTCTACGGGAACTGAATTATTGGAGAAAGTCCGTGTCTTTTAAAACTTTGTTAAAACTATGAATGTGGTGATAAATAGTGCTGCAAGATACAAAGAGATGGTTTTCTGTTTTTTTGGAGATTTCGTTTTCAGAAAACTTGTTACTTTCTACCCGTTGCACAAAAATGTCTTGTACTCTCCTAAGTGTTATTAGTAATAATAGCAACGCCATGAATTCTGCCGTTGCATATACATTAACAAGTATGCATCATCATTGTTTTTTTTTTTTATTATCTAAAGTGAATTTCCGAAGTTTCATTCATTAACCGTTCAAATATAAATATTATTATTATTTTTAAAATGTACACTTATTTTTGACTTCGTTTTAGTTTACAGTCAAAATAACACACTGTTCAGTTTTATTCGTAAATTAGTAAATTCTTTAACAAATAAATAAATAATTAAATTAATGAATGAAATAATTATGCTACTATTCCTCCAGTCATTGATTTTAAACTCCACATGTATCACATACCGAGCGGATTCCATAATAAAAATAATAAAGCTTATACTTCATAAGAGAACTACATTAAGAATCCAGCACTCATAAATACAGATTCAAATACTTTTAAGGCAGTTTTTTCTTCCAGATATAGAAAAAAGAAGAGTTCATAACAAAAACGCTTTACTCCTAGTTATCTAGCTTTTGGTTCAAAAAAGTGACTTACTTTGAAAAAAGAAAGTAGTAATAAAGTTTCGACAGATGAGTATTTTATAAGAGTGATTGATGCGCTTTCGACATGAATAAACGATTCTCTTAAGCGAAAAAGGGAGAAAAGAAGGAAGATGGTATTATTGCTCAAATAATGTTTCTTTTGTTGACAAGATGATATGATACCTTTCCCCTTATTTCTGGTGCCGAACATTGTTAACGCTGTGATAAAAATATAAAACAATGAAAGAATATGCTGTAGGACTCTCCCGATATATATATATATATATATATATATATATATATATATATATATATATATATATATATATATATATATATATATATATATATATATATATATATATATATATATATATATATATATATATATATATATATATATATATATATATATATATATATATATATATATATATATATATATATATATATATATATATATATATATATATATATATATCTGTTAAAAAATGCATTTTAAACAGTTTGAGTGTAGCTTGAAAAAGCTTAAGTTTTGATCAGTTTGCATCTACTATAGAAGCATCAAGTTCAGTCTCTCAAACAGTCGTGTGTCATGTTTTCGTTTATTTCATATCTATAGTTTCTAATGCCAAGTTTTTCTTTATTACCTTTCTTTGTTTTTCTCTGTTTTAAACTAAAGCGTGTAAATATCAAAAATATGTATGAAGAAATGATAGCTATAGACAATAAAGATGTCAAGCAGCATTACATTACATAATATCATGTTCGAAAACATAAAAAAAATGATAATAAAAAGTAAATTACACAATTAAAACAGCACAAAAACTTATAAAATTTGCGTTTTTCCAAACGAAAAATAGTAGTTCGTTTTTGGCCTACTTCACGAAAGCGAGGAAAATTAGTATGTATTGCATAATATTATTACAATTGCTAATTAATTACTTCCTTATAAATTAAGTATAATTTTTTTAAAAAAAGTTTTTCTTACGATCACAAAATATTTTGTTATAGTTCTCGGTTTATTTTCAAACCAGACTTAAGAGTAGTAAGAGCAATGTAAATGTTATCACTCGATTATAGACGCTTAGTTTAATTTATTTGACTAGGCTTAACCTATTGTCTAATGTCTCTCTGACGTACGTCCTACTCCACAATATAGCACAATACTTATTTTATTCAAAATAATTTTTACCTGAAAGATCGTTCTTAAAAGTAAAATTACACCAACTAGAATGCATGCTAAAATTGTTTATTGAGCTATTAGGGCTATATATGACTCAATCTTTTCCGATTTGTATGCAAAAATCAACTTCTAAAATATTAAGCACTTTTACTTGCTGCAAAATATACACCAATGAAATAAACAGAAACTGATCGTAACTTGTTCGTTGAAAATTCTGTTTTATGCGATTTATTATTAAAAAAAAAAATCATACGTAAAATACTTTTATAAGTTCAAGTTTTATTTCACAAGCTCATCTGTTTAATCCTATCGCGAAATACTTACCAATAACCAAATTAGGGAAGAAGAAGAAGATTGGTAAATAAAGAAATGTCTTAAACAAAAATATTTTGCTTTGAATTGCATTGAGTGCCCTTCGCGTGTTTTGATGTTACAATGAACTTCTTTTTTCTACGAAAAAAAAAAGTCCAAAAGAATTCTTTTTCTAATGTTTTTTTTTTTTTTTTCGTTCATAAACTCACTTCTTTTGCATTGAAATACGCATTTTAAAAGAAAGAGTTCAATAATAATTTGGTTAAGAGTCTAATTTTTAAAAAAATAGAACCCAATGCATGACTCTATAATTATGAACATGTAGTTTTATAACAATTTTCGAAAATGATTTCTTAAAAATGTCCTTAAAATATTTAATAATAAGTTATTTGCTGTTCAATACTATTCAGCGATGCTTTAAGTGTTAAATCTTGCTTTACGCATACATTTTGGTGGATTTGCTGTATTCTTTTCAGTAATGTTATCAGTATTTGCAAAAAGCATAAAACCACATCCACAAAATTAAAATTAGAATTCAAAATGGGCTATTCAATGAAAAAGTCGCCATATTGTTTCGCTTGTAACAACTTATAGATATTTTTTTTTTAAAGTAATAATTTTAAAAGGTAAGGAACAAAATTTTGCATCAAAAATCACAAGTACGTCTGTGAATTCACAAGCAATAAAATATTGTTCATTACTCTTCAAAATTATTATTTTTTAATGAAATATATAAACTCCCGTACCAGATAAAATGTATGCTGCTTCATGAAACATCATAATACTATGCATCTAAAACTATTTTTATTGTTTCGTTGAAGTTACCAAGACTATTCATCAAATACCTATCTTCTCATTCATTTTCTGGAAGAAAATGAGAAACATTTATTTTTTCTTCGGTCGACTTGAGTAAGTTTCAGCGTCCTTAAATATCTTTTAAAGAGGCCTATTTTTTTCGTTCTCTAAACTATCGACAGCTTGATAAATTTTTAGCCCTAAAGAAGATAGATTATTCTAATGTTTATGCATGATCGTTTAGAAAAATAGTTGAAAATCTATCAGCACCTGTATATTTACTATTTTTCTATACGGTTTGCCCATCAAATTTCGTCGACTACTGAAGTATAAAAAGTAATAGTTAAAAGTTTTAAATATACAATTTGCACAGTTTTAAAAGAAGGAAAATGTAAACTTAAAAATATATCCAATTTTCCATTAACAATCATGTTGTTTATTTGTATACATTAACTGTCAATAAATGTAAATAAATTGGAAAAATGACTTGCACTAAACAAATATCGAAAAATAGATTAAAATGCTATTTTGACAGAAATGCTTGCTTAACTAAGTCCAAATAAATCTGTTTAAAATTCATCGTACTCATGTAAACTATTTTTCTGTACAAATATTTGTCGTTTTAATTAATGTAAATGTTGCAATTCAGAAAGTAAAGAAATTCAAAAATCAATTGTTTAACCTTATCTAAATTGTTTTATTAAAGACTTGCATAGCTTCATAAAAGTTTCTATAATGCTTTTGAAATTATGCTTTATTGTTTGTATTTACTAGTGTATACAACTTTTAAAAATTTACTTTGAGAAAAAAGACAGTTTTTCTTTGTAGTACACATTAGTAATACAAAGTGTCCCATAAGGAGCTCCCAAGCTACAGCATATAGATTTAGTGAAAAATATGTTCACGAAGCATGCCCGGTATAGGGAAAAACATTTTTTTTTTTTTGAAATAAAAGCTCTGTTATTTTCATACAGGTACATAGAAAATTTCTATATTAAAACAGTTTATAGCCGTTTGCAGATAAAGGGCAGTAACTGCAAATTTTTCATTTTTCATCTTTTTGCATTTTTGTCATCTGTTGTACGTTATCTTTATTGTACAAGCTCACTTATTTCGTTTCCGCTGAAAAAAAGTCAAAATCCAACATTTCCCTAATGTTAGTATTGAATCCACCACACATTTCTTCACATATCTCGAAAACTCGTTTCTGCAGATACTGCCGTTTACCTGCACACGGCAGTTTAACCTTTAAACGTATGTAAATACCAAAGTTTAATATTTTTTTTTCGTGCACCAGATTTAACGCAAAAGATTTTTCTCGAGACTACCGGGTGGAGCAGTGTTAAGGCGTTGTCCTTTTTTCCTTTTACGACGTGGTACGGGTGGATTTGTTGCAAAAAACTATCAGGTGGGAAAATCTTCAGCCCACATGATTATGAGGTACGTACAATATCTTTTGAGAATTCGTTTGACTATGAATGCCTTCGGCAAAATTAACTAACTAGTACAGTTTCACATTAAAAAGAATCCAGGTGCCTCCATATGAGGTAAAATTGGTGCAAAAACTTTCGTTGTCATTGACATCCGCACCTTAATGGTGTCACAGGAAAGACTGAATGTCCATTTAAACGTACTTGGAGGAGTAGTTTTGTAGCAGTTTTATTTACTAAAAAAGGGGAGTCTGACTTTACAATGTTTTACTTATTTGTAATTAATATAGCGATATGGATATTTTGTGACAAAATTATAAAAATATATATGTTTGATATTAATATAACTTCCGAAAATTATGTTTACTTTTAGAAAAATATTGTTTACTTTTAGCGGTAACTGTTTGGAAGATAGAATTTATAACATTTTCACTCTTTAAGAAGCCTACAATTTTTCTCCCTTGCAAACAGTTTACATAAATATCCCCAAGTTTCTACTGTTTTGTTGAAAGAATAACAATAAATTCAGCTCCCTTGAAACCTCAACTTTCAAAACTTTTAGAAAGATAAAAAGGGGGAAAAAAGTGCACTGCAGTTATTTTTCCGGAAATTTCTCAAATCCTCAAAAATATTTTAAACGTTGTTGCTATAAGTATGCAGTTTTCGGAATTGATGGTTGTTGAAACTTGGAGAAGGCTGGAATGTACTTAAGCGCGGCATGGAACAATAAATTTTCCACTTCATACAAAATAACATTTTCAACTTATAACTACATACAAGACGTTGCTTGAACTATTTTCGTTTCGTGACAATTTTCTTTAAAAGCAGATTTCATTGATTTGAATGGTAAAACTTTAGGTGTTTTTTCCCTACATGAACGGCAGCTTTTATCATAAACAAGACTTCGTTAAATATCAAAAGATGTAAAAAAAAATGCTTTTAAACGAAACAATACTCATGTCTTGTTTTAATAAGACATAAATGTTCAAAAGTAATGTGAATGCAATTAGTCTTTCATAAACTTTGGGTTTTCTTAGAAGATTTATACATTCTGAAAATTTCTAATTGTATTAAGTAATAAATTTTTTTTTTAAAGTTTATTCAAGCCCATTATGTATTGCACAGAATAGCTGACAAGACATTTGGTTTGCTTATGTACAGGTAGTTATCAAAATAAAGGAAACACTTGGAACAATTTTTGGGAATCGCTACTCTGCCGTAAATGTTCTGTTGATAAAGGTGCCTTCCGACTGTAATCACTCACACTGGTGTAATCACTCAGATGGTGATTGAGTTCCCTGGTCATTTTTGCTGCTATTGTTCGTTTTTTCGACATTGCAATCCGCTTCAATACCCGTCGGTGTCTTTTACTGAGCTTCTTTTTCCATCTACTGTTTTGCTTTGCTGGGCTTGTTTTACCGTGCTGTGCGCTTGCTGTCATGTGTGTGTGTGTGACTTTAGATACTGTATCTCTAGAAACGTCAAAAAGTTGAGATGTTTCAGTTACACTTTCTACAGCTAGACGTGCTCCAACAATTTGGCCTCTTTTCAAATTTAAGAGGTAAGACATTTTACGTGCTTGAAAAAATTCCTTGAAGACTTCCAGAACTTCAATTGAGTCACCAAATACTACCTGAATATGTACATTGCTACTTATAAAAAAACCAGACACCTAGTTTTATTCTTTATTACTTACGAAGTACAGTCAAAAATGCCACTTTTATTCACATGTTTCCATAATTTTGATAATTACCTGTATTTTACACATTCACTATTCCTAATGAGTATGCTTTCTTTTAAAATATATCAAGTACAGATAGAATTAACTAAATTTAGTATCACAATGCAGAGTTGTCCAAAACGTCATTTGAAAGGTACTATTTAGCTCATGTTTTAGTTTGTATCTTTCGTCAAATCAAAAGTTACCTAAAACCAAGATTAGTAAAACTGTTGTGAAACAAATGTTGAAAAACTTACTTTGAAACTGAACCGTATAGCATAATATACCAGTTATAGATATATCATTATTTGGCATGCACTAGCTTGTCAAGAATCTGGTCGAAGACCATGAACGATGTATGCATACAAAAAAAAAGTCATTTTAAAAATCACTCAAAATGGATATTTAAAGTAAAATTTGAATCGCGTGAAAAATAATTAATCTAAACCTTTGAAATGTTCCCTTTTTATTTTAATAACATCACAATGGTGCTAGATTTTATCATGCTACATAGAATATTAAAATGTAGGAAGAAAATGTTTAAGGGGTCTAAGGACCCTTAACCTTCAAAATTTTTGACTTTCTGAAAAAAATAAATGTTATGCATTATTTAATTCTGAACAACTTGATACCTTATTTTTTACCATACTCAAAAATATTTTCAGGTTATCGAAAAAATGTGTAAACGTTCCCCTAACAGGTTTATGTTAACAGCAGCTGTTTAAACCTCTTTTTCTCAGGTTGCGTTTTCTCAGGTTTCTCATTTTGCGAGCGTGATGTGTCTCACAGAGTTTCTTATATATTTTTGTAAAACTTTTAAGGCATAATTGTTTTGTTTATTTCTATGATCTGAACCTAAACTTATTTTTTTAATTTATTCATTTACTTTTTAAAATTTTATACGTTAATAGCGAAATTTTCCAAAATTTTGTGTGAAAATATTTTTTTTTCAATATTAACTTTAATTTTGTAGTTAAAATTTAGGTTCAGATCATAGTAATAAATAAAACAAATGTGTATGAAAACTTTTACGGATATATATATAAAAAACTTTATGATATATATCACGCATGCAAAACGAGAAACCGGCACCTGATGAAAAGAGACTTAAACAGCTGCTCTAAACATAAATCTCTATGGAGAAAGTTTACACATTGTTAGGTGTCGTATGGTGATAAATGAGGTATCAAATTGTTCAGAATTAAATTATGCACAACATATATTTTTTCCAGAAAATCGAAAATTTTGAAGGCTAACTGTCATTAGATCCCTTAAAAAAACTTTAACTAAACATTTTTTACAAACCATTCATTTTGTACAAGCAGTTTTCTGAAAAACATTGTATGAAAGACAAATAAATTGACTTTTTAAAAGAAAACAAATTATTATTCTGGAAATTAATGGATGAGATTTATTTCAACTTTTTCATTAGTTTATATAATTACGAGTATTTCTTTTCACTTGTATTTCCATCATTATAAGTCCAAATGCTTACTTTTTTTAAGAATTTCATACTGTCACAATGATATCCATGATTTATTTCTAGAATCACACTTTAATTTTCAAAGGCTTTACAGAGAACTTACTGCTGTATTTTTACTTTATAAGATGGCATTTCATTGGATTGAAAATTTTATATGAACCACTATTAGTGCAGGGATTGCTCGAAATTGCCTAATTTATTTTTTACGGGGTGATTTTCAAAAGAAGTATTTTAAACAAATAAACGTTTACTATAATGGTCCCTGTAATGACTTAAAAAACATAAATAAAAACCACTTTTAAAGAGAAAAACAATTTACATCATGTTTTGAGTTTTTTAATTTTTTTCTTTCAAATTTATCATTTTTTATAAAATAATATAGTGGAGCATTTTGAAATGCTTGTAAAGATTTAATATAGACTACAATTTATCCGAAATTGTAATTTAACGATGTTTTTAAAGATTATTTTGAATTTAATGTTCTGACCCTGTTAAAGTGCCTTAACAAGGTTTTCACTTTTTTACGATGTAGTGGAATGTGGGGACAAATGACACCGCCGGGCAAAGTGAAATGGTGAAATATTTGCTCTGCTTTTTGCACCACCTATCTAGTACTATTTTAACTATATAGAGACAAATGTACTCTATTCCAGTGAACAAAGAAATATCTTTGAAAATCCTATGAAAATGCAAATAAAATTTTAAAACTTGTTACCTATATTGTAATATTTTGCAGTAAGTCAAAAATTGGTTTTTGTCATTATTGGATGGTAAAGTTTTATTTATTTATTTTTTTTTTACATTTTAAATATAGATTGAGACCTACTTATATTTGATACAGTATTTATTTGTTTAATTTAAGCTTATTTGTATTTTAAATGCATTGTACTGTTAGCCAAGTGCGTTCGAGGCAAAGTGGATGAGGCCAAGGGAAACAGTTCAGTTCTTTTGCTTTTTCAATCTTTTATCAAACCACTTACGTGTTCATTTATTAACTATTTTATTTACATTCCTCCATTTAATAATTATCTTGTTGATTCATTCGTCCACATTTTTTCTTATTTTTTAACTATTTTATTAACTGATTTATTTTCTCTCATTTATTAACTAGTTTATTAATTTATTCATTCGCTTATCGTTTCATTTCTTTTTTCTTTATTAATTCATTGTTTTTTCTACTCATTTGTTTGATAAAAAATATCTTTAATAATCGAATAGAAAATATTTCATTAGAAAATTGTTTTATTTTTCACTTTGACCTTTGACAAAAAAAAAAAAAAAACTGAAAAATGTCTTCCTTTTTTAGGAGGTACAAATTTACTGCTAAAAAATAATGTTTCTACGCAAGTTTCACTTAAAAATACATTGTTCTTTCTTTATGCACCGTAAGTTTCAGAACAAATTTCCAACTTATTCATTTTGAAAAATCTATATATAAGTTTTCTTAACTATTTCCCTTTGCCTCACTAAATATTCCAGGATCAGTATGCTTTCCTACCAATCGTCATTGTGAGATGAAATGTAGCCTTCAAAGTGCATATTGATAAATGTTTCTTAATGTTTGTTTATGTATTTGGCACCTGTTTACTATTGAATGAAAATTATTATTTTTATTTGTGTTATGCTATAATATTTTATTATTATTATTATTTGTGTTATGCTATAATATTTTATTATTATTATTATTATTATTATTATTATTATTAATTGTATTATGATTTTTTTATCATTATCAACATCATCAGCACCATTAAAATCATCTTTCTTATTTTATTATTATATTTAATACATTTTCACTATTTAACGTGTTAGATAGTTTAAGAGTTCGTTGAGTTATTTCATGTTTTCCTTCACAAACATTTCTAAGCTTAATATTTCTCAACAATGGTTATTTTGTGAATAATTTCCTTTTATGTTTGGTAATATAAATTATATTTTTCTGTATTTTTCTAGGTTGTCTTTAATTTTCATGGTGAGACGTCAATATAGGAGCAAAATAAATTGTAATTTATTATTTTATTTTTTTTTTTTTTGAAGAGATGTTTTCTCAAAATTTTATTATTAAATATTTTTTATGAAGTAGCAGTTAAAATCAGTAAATACATTCTCATAAGTCAAGAACAAACTGTTTGGCTAAAAGATTAATATCAAACTAATTATCATTATTGAACGTTATAAGTTTTTTTTTTCTTTTAAAGAATGCAACTAATCGATTAAACAATAAAGACGGATGAAACTTGCTCAACGTGCGCTCAATTTGTTAGACCAATTAATGAGTAGTTGTACATACTTGAACGACATAGTTAAGATAATTAAAAAGTAAAACAAAGTTTTCCAATAAAATTACACTTTCTCAAGGAATAAACTCCTACTTCTATAGTTTCATTTAAGGACACATAATTATTTTGTGCCAATTTTATCCCTATTTAGTATAGGTTAATTTAAGTCTATTAGTGTTTACAATTGCTCAGGAACAAGATAAATATAATAATTTTTAAAACATTTGAATAAAGTTTGGAATTAATCATGTCTAACTAATACATTTAAAATGTCGCAATGCTAATGAATTTCAATTAGGAAGGCAGCTTCTTAACTAATTAATTATGTTACAGACACAGAAAAAATGGTACAATCATTTATTATCTATTTAATTTGGATCATAAGTTGCATGTCCTACACCGTCGTAACTAAAGTACGTGAAACTTTAATGTATATATTTTTTTTTATCTTTTATTGTTGGTTATTTTAAAAGTTTATTTTAAGAAAGATAGCTTTTCTTGTTGTTATAGTTTATTTTAACTACTGATCTATAAAATCGCTTAGAAATATGATGCTATAAATAGTGTTAGTGATGTATTGCTCATTAATGTCTTAAATGCCTTGATAAGGATCACTTGTCTGATCAAAGTCCGTTCAATTCCCTTTACCGCCGTGCTAAACCCAAGAATCATTAGTTTCTGACAAATATGTAATTTTGTTCATGTTATTACAATTGGGGCAAGAAAATAAATTTTGCAAAAAATCAAATGATTTCATTATTGCTTCCGACGAAAACATTAAAATACCACTAAAAATATTTTTCATCCGGTTATGATATTTTGAAATAAAATACTTTGGAAAATTCCAAATGTAATACAGCTCATCATACCTTTGGTTATGTAGGTTAGTTTTATAAATGCATTTGCACAAACACTTTAAGGTTTAAGATCCATTTTAAAGTTGCTCTGAAGTTTTAAATATATTTCAAAGAAACCAAACAAAATGGCACTTCTTTTCTCTCTTTTCTGGGTCTTCGCATCGATTTCAGCATTAACCCAAATCACGCCATCAATCTCAATCGTCACCTTTACGTCAAGAGTTTGAACCTTAAAGTTGAATTGAAAGGATAGATTTAAAGTTGCTTAAAATGTCCCCTTAGAGAAGCTATGATAAAACGCCGCGGCATAAAGCATGCTAATGATCTAAAGAAAGGAAGTAATTTTGAAGGTGTTAATTTGGAGTTGTGCCTTTCTTCCTCTAAAAGATATGTAATATGATATAAAGTTTTTTTTTTGAATAACTTTTTTCGATTGTCAACTATGCATATTTAAAGCGAAGACAATTAATATTTTGAAAGAGAAACAGGCATATGCGCTAAAACAGTCCAAGTTTGCTTTGAAAACATAACTAATCATTTGTCGGTATGTAACATTTTTGTCAATAGTTGTAATTTATCCGTCGACGATCATACTGCAAATTCCTAGTACACACTGGAACTACATTTGCAGAATTTTAATTCAGAAAAACTTGTTTCAGTAGCCCAAATCTATACTAAAGTATGCTCCAGAAGTGCCCTGTGGAAAAATAAGTGTACCGAATTGTGTTCCGATTCTCTTCCCGAAAGTGTATTTTATGTATCCTGCTCAGGTTATTTGTTAAATTCTGCCTTAGGAGAATATACTAGGAATATATTTGGGCGCACTTGTGATATCATTGCATTCTCTTCACAAGCATAGTTTTAAAAGTTTTTTTCAGTACCAGTCGATACAAACTCTCAATATAAGTTAACTCTCAATACAGGTAGGAGATTCAGTCGGAAACTTTGTGCAACGAAATGAGTAAAAATATGACAATGTGTACACACTTACAAAGACAAGCATTTAAAAAGAGTTTAAGAACTTTACAAACAACTGTTTCGGGGTTATAAAAGCAAACCCCTTCTTCACTGCATAAAAGAACGAATTAACACACAGTCATACAACGGACAAGTGAACGAGAAAAAATAAGACATGGATGAGTAAGTAGACTGAAAGTGGCCGGAACTGGAAACGTTACGTCAGCAGAAGTCAGCAAGGATATCTAAGAAAAACGTCTTGCAATGAAACAATTTAACTAAAGGATAGATTTCCAAACAGTAGGGAAAGGAGGTGAGCTAGACAAATTATTCACTAATATAAAGTGGAGTTTTTCCAGACGCAGTAGGATTCCCAAAACGTTTTGGTAAGTGGAAAAACAACCATGGATAATTTTGGCAAAAGAAAAATTGAAGTTTTGTTCATATGTTTTCTCTTAATATGTTACTCCTACAAATTATGCTGAAATAAACCACTAACAACTCGAGTCGCAAACGCATTTAAAAAATATGGTATTTCTACATCGAAAAACGTGCTCTGCCCAACGAATTTTATCTGCCACGCACGATTGTTGTATAACTATCAGCAAAAACCTTTTTACAAAGCAATGGTTTCGGAGAAAGGCGGGTATTCCACAAATGTTCTCGAAAGTGTGCTTAAAAATGTTGAAGTAAAAAATATATTTGTGAATATTCAATAAACTTTCTTAATGCCTTCCAAACGCATTTAAAAAGTGATGAACTAAATAAATACTCCAAAAAGTGGTTCAAAATGTTCTAAAAAGGATGATAAGTGTCCGTGTTCAAGAACTATCCAAATTGCATTTTAAGATTTCCAGTGTGCATTTTGAGTAATAATTATTTTTAAAAAAATTTCAATGATTTTAAACTTGTCATATACCGCGGAAAATACTTGAAACAGCTGAAATCAGCGTAAAAACACAAATAAAATTGGGTATTTTAGGAAAGTAATAAAGGTGAAAATTGTCTTTTAAAGTGAACTTGTCCGGAGTATTATCGAAAAACAAGGTGATTATAAAGGGATGTTAATAAATAGTTGAGTGTTTAAGTGTTTTCTTTTGCAAACACACGCTGCCACTTTTAATATTTTATCTTATTATTGTTAATTAAAAGTTGCATGGACCTTTAAATAAAATTTATTTCGAAAATTCATGAAAATTACTATATTAGGTGCGTTATATCCTTATTTTTCGTCAAGCAGTAAATTTCTTTGAAATAACATTTTGATCATCTTGCTTATACTCAGTTGAAATCTGCGGCATTATCTTCATAGGAGAAAATAATGATTTTTTTTTCTGTTCCGAAGACATTTAAGATATTGAAATCCCCCTTTTAATTAATTATTCTCCATATGCGGGAAGACCATCAAAAACAGATGGTTTCGGTTAAGTGCCGATATCAAAAATTGCTTGTCTAGTATGTTTTTGATTAACTTTCAATTTTTCTCCTTATCGTGATCCTTTAATTAAGATATTTCATCTTGAGCTGCTCACGCAAACACGTAACCCATCACACGCATCCAAATTGAGTTAATTATTTCGTTAATTGACTATGACTATTTTGCTTTATCTCTCGTGTGGTATCTTCTAATAATCAGTTGATTAATGTAGTTCTTCTTTAAGTTTTCCTGTACTCAACCAAGAGCCACCATTGATTTTAGTTTTGACTTAACGGCCATTTTTCTTAATCTGTACTAGTAAAAAAACTTGGATTATCGTAACGGGGTCGTTTCCAATATTTTAAAAGTATTTTTTTCTGAAAGAGCATGCTTAAAAATATAGGATCTGACCATTTTTTTAAATAATAGTTTAATATTTTTAAAAAATTACTTAAATCGGTGCGCTTTCATTGTTTACATTTCTGTCGTGTGACATCACAAATGATGAAAGGCCATTCAGTGTTGCCATTCAAGGAGAAAAATTTTTAATTCGTGTATTGGCAACGATATGGTTGATAACAAGCGTAGAGCGCAATATTTAATTCGCTTCTTGATTATCTTAACTTGGAAACAGAGTAGAAAGATGCGCCAAATTGAATCATTTGTGACGTCATAAAGACCACGCCTTGTTTTCAAAATCTGACATTTTAAAAAATTACTTAAAACATAACTGTTGGGAAAATGAAAGTACTTTCTGTGTCTATGTTATTTTTTTACTCATTCTATCAACTTCAGTGACTAAAAGTAGTACTTTTGACTGAAGGAAACAACCCCATTGATAAAATAAAACTTCTTGATTTTAAAATACTTTTATATTTTAAAAAATATTTAAACATTATTTTTCTTTCAAGAATAAAATCTAATAAAATATGATTGACTAAAATATTTAAATGGGTGTTTTTGTGACACTTAAAGTTGGTAAATATCGACATGCACCGGTGAATGTTAATGTTCACACCAGTAAGGACATAAAAAAACCCAACTATTTCCGGTGAACCACCGGTGAATGTTGACATTCTC
This sequence comes from Uloborus diversus, assembly GCF_026930045.1. Taxonomy (NCBI): domain Eukaryota; kingdom Metazoa; phylum Arthropoda; class Arachnida; order Araneae; family Uloboridae; genus Uloborus; species Uloborus diversus. Next base: position 48,564,490 of record NC_072736.1, read on the forward strand.
TCATTTTGTTCTTTCAGAAAACTACCAGCATTAAAAGCGTTTAGGTTGTTTGAGGGCAAGTAAAAGATAGCCATTGCTTGAAAATAAAGACGTTATATTTGATTGTCAGTAAGCACTGTCAACTAGAGTAGTACTTGCAGAAACGACTAACAGCAGGATTAATTTTCAAAGAGAATAAAACAGAAGTACTATTATGCAGAAATAGGTGAAGGACTAGTAAAATATGCACCAAAAAGCTTGTAAAATCTAGCAATGTTGCAGCGTAGTGACATGCTGGAACACATTTAAATAAACGCAATTTATTTGTATCAATGCATGTGTCGCTTAATAGAATAAATATTTTGTCAGCATTGCACATGCCATAGTATTGTAGTTTTCATGATCATAACTTGAAAGAGAAACAAAAAACATACATTTTTTTTTTCATAGAAATGCGTTGAGGTGGTTAGTGGAAAATATACGAAATATTTACTGACATTCACGTAAAATGCTTGCGCCATACATAAGCTTGTCTTTATCGCAAAATTTATTTTGAATTGATAGAAATCTAGCATTTTATGCAGGAGACAATGTGTCCTATTATTTACCCATAAATATGAATTCATTGCATCGTAATTCTGAAATATTTCGGCATTGGGACAAGTTATGAGGTATATTTTATTGATTATGTCAGATGGAATGGTAAGGGTTTTTTATATCATTTACGTTAGGTATGCGTATCTTTCTGTGTTTGCGATCGTATTAGTATGGTGTAAATATATTAACAGCTCTTCTGTATAATATGAAAATACTAGGTACTCAATATTTTAAAGTGTTTTTGAGCTCATTATTAATACGTAGTTGTTTGTGTCAGAAGTATGTGTTTTTTAAACAGTTATAATTTAATAGGATATAATCATCACCTGCATATTATACTATACTAGTTGTTAACCGTCGCTTTAAGAAACTTGAAAAACAAAAAAAAACAAACAAACAAACAAACCACTGTTTAAAGTAATTGTATATATATATATATATATATATATATATATATATATAATAATAATAAAAGTGAAAAATATTGAAAAGACCACACCAAGAGCCCATAGATGCGCAACGCAGCAAAACTAAAAAGCCAAGTAAATATAAAATTAAGCAAACAGAATTACAAATATTAAACAAATTATATATAACAAAAGATGATAAAAAGGAAAAATGCAAACAGCTATTAAGTAGGAATAGATAAAGAGTGAATCCAGAGTTCATCAGCCGTGGAGGATTCATTAATTATGGCAAAAGACCAAAGTCTAGTTTGTAGTTAAAATGTTGGTCTTTTGACCATAATTAATGAATCCTCCACGGCTGATGAGCTCTGGATTCACTCTTTATCTATTCCTACTTAATAGCTGTTTGCATTTTTCCTTTTTATCATCTTTTGTTATTTATAATTTGTTTAATATTTGTAATTCTGTTTGCTTAATTTTATATATATATATATATATATATATATATATATATATATATATATATATATATATATATATATATATATATATATATATATATATATATAAAGTTTTTAAGGTTATATGTCTAGATAAAGACATGCTTGTTCTTTAAAAAAAATTCCCCTATATTTAGGATGCTAAAACATACCAGTTTGGCTATTAGAAGTCACATATCTAAAATATCAAGTCCAACCTAATGAGAATATGATTGGAAACTGCGTGATCAGATAAATCGATATTGTAACACTTGGAGACAAATCAGAAGTTATAATTTAACTGAACAAAACTGAAGTGCTGGGGAGAAGATACCTCATAGGTTGTGGACGTCAGATTGTGGCTTTTATCAGCCAGTCAAACAAATACTCCACCAAAAGGGAACTTGGAGAATTTTGTAACCTTGACATATTGAACGTGTCACAATCACCGTTAGCGAACATGGATTATCTTCGATTCGCTGGCACCGAACCCAAGACCTTCCAGTCACGAACCACAACGACCTTTAGCCAATCATGCGAGCGAATCATGGGTGAAAATGCTGTATTTCAAGTAGGGGACAGCACGAGTGAGGATAACTCTGAGGGAACTTGAGCAAATGTGACATGTGACAACAGAGTATACCGACAGATATGTCTAACAGTTAAATGTTTATCATATTTTTTAATTCAAAGCTTATTATACTGCAGCTACTATTGAATTCTAAGCAAATTTAATTCAATACTATGTGCTTTGCTTCATTATCGCAATATTCAAATTCGAAGGGGGGTGGGGGAGAGACACGATATTATTTAAGTTCATAAAAAGGTGTTTGAAGGCTAAATTGAATATGTATTAAAGTAAGTGATTTTCTACTAAATGCGTTTATTTAACACATAGTTGGATATTTTTGTCTAGACACCAATTATTGCATTACTAGCCACTTTCAAAACTACCTGGTTCATGAAAACGTTATCTGATTAATTTGAACTGTAAATCAATTTGTTTATAAACAGTAAAAAAAATGTCCTATTGATCATTTATGCAAAATAAATAATTAAATAAATAAAATTTTAATCGATACACTTTTTTAACTATGCTTTCATGAAAAAAAAATCTTTTAATGCATCAAGATTCATTTTCTTCTGGTCATCATAACCAGCTGACCTCAGTTAAAAAATAAAAATAATAATCAATTTATCACTACTCTACTTTCGCGTCATTGCCTATTTTTGAACCTTTGCTTGGGAAATTTCATTTAATAGGTACTCTTGCTAAACACAGATTATGAACAAGAGAGAAATTAATTATATGCGTAATTGATTTTCCGTCATTATCTCATGACGCATCAGACCGCAGTTTGATTGATGAATTTTTCTTGCTCCAGGACTCGATAAAATCTTGTGCATGGAAAAAATAATGATCTTCCGTCTTTTATTAACTTAAATTTTATATTCTTGTGCTCTGAACTTCGGATTTGCTGAGTTCAGATGTGAACTGTGTGTGGTGAAATTCTTTATTTGTTCTGTTGGAGTCAACCTAGCGTGATTAGTAAAACCTTTTTTATTTTGTTTTTCTGGTACCAAATATAAGACTACCCAATATTTAATTTATCGGTTTAAAAACTTGGGAACTTTACATATCCATTTTAGTTTTCTGGGCGTTTTTGTGAGAAAGAAAAGAACATTAAGTGGGTGCTATATGCTGGTAAAATAATTTCGTTCTTAGTACTGTCCAACCACGGATTGTATGGAATTTTCAAACGTCCAGATAAGACGAATCTATGTGAATAAGGGGGAAAAGTAAAAATTTGATGCGTGTATTCCGCTCGTTTGAATGAGACTCTGCTTTTGCAAAAGCTGACATCGCTAAAAGTAATAGATTTGTCCATTTCCGGCTGTAAAACGGAAGTTTGTCGTTCCATACAATGCGTGGTCAAACAGTATTGATTACCTTGTCCTCCTGGTAGCACATTTACAAGATTTGGGTATATTGCTTGTTCAATGTAAAAATAATATCAAAAAGTTTTGATAATTTTCAATGGTGTAAGCCAGTGCACTATAATAATATCCAAAATAATGAAAGAACTAAATTCTTCACTAACTGGATCAACCAAACTTCAAAAAAAACTATTATTTCTTCTATAATAATCTAACTGTTTCTGTGAAACAGACATGTCAAGACTCTCTTACAATCTTTGCAGACAGAGAAACGAAGGCAGTGGGAAGTAATTAAAATGGTAACTGCCTCTAGTTGCTCCAGTGCAGACATTGTATAGAAGTAATGTTACCGGGATGAAGACTCAGTACGAGTAACAAACTTCAAAAACTCGTTATACATTTGGAACACTATAAGTGTTCCAGTTGCCTGAATGTATGCTAAAATGTACTTCAAATGTATTCTGCAACAAAGAAAGTATCTGAAATGTTCTGCTTATCTGTTCCGTTATGAAGAGAACGTTCCAAAAGTGTTTTGATGAGAATCTCTAGTCAACCGAAGTTTGGGAATACACAGCTTTCTATTCTGAACCAAGTTTGTAAACATTATGCATCGGCCGTAATCATTTTCATTACGTTTTTGAATATTCAAAGGGTACTCCACTTACTTATGTTAATGTTCTTAAGACAGAAATTTTCTATTTGTACGTTCACTGAGCGTCATACATTCGTTTTAAAAAAAACTAATAATTTACCATACTGCTTAGGTTATGAAATAATCTGAAATCCAGTGTTTCAATCAACAATGTAGTTACGTTAAGATTAACGTGTTACGACTATAATCTTGATGTGTGACGATAGATTTAGGACTCCAGTCCTAGTCTTTAGATTCTAGAATTCTTCATTCTTCGGATTTAGAGTTTTAAATTAGAGTTTCTAACCACCAGATTACGACCAAAAGACATTTTTAGAGGGTCGTAGGCATTTTTATGCTATTTAGTTTCCATTTAAAAAAAAAAACATCTCTTTCATCTGTATGCTTTTTATAAAGTCTGTCATTTTCTTTTTGTTTTTACTAATATTTCAGGTGATATCTTTCTGGTTAGCAATTTTTAATACTATAGTACTTTTGCTTGTAAACGATCCAAGTTATCAACCATCTTGTGCCCCAATGTTCGACCCTGATAACATGGATGAGATTCGAACCTATGTCCAGGACCAAGATTCTTCTGAGTATTGATGTTTGTAAAATGCATTGTCTAAAGTTTTAGCTCAATTGTGAAGAAAAAATATTGCCTGCCATTTAATATTGTTACAAATTTTGTAAATGGTAATTGTTTTTATGATTAATTTGTTGTGATCAGGCTAAATTTGGCGTTTATTCCATTATTTTTAATCTAAAATTATTTTACTCACGTAACCTGTAAATAGTTTCTTGTAATGTACATACAACCTCCTAATATGCGACTGAAGTATACGGTCCCCCCATTTCTCATGATAAGATTTGTGAATGGAATAAAAAGAAATTATGAGAAATTCGTAGAATATTGTCGGATTTTCTGGATATTACATTGCTAGGTGCAAAGCGCCGGGCGTCTTGTGAATGAAGGAGAGAATTAGTTTGCTTTCTAACTGTAGAGTCTCGTTTTCAGCCGTTCCACTGGAAGTGTGTATTAGCATTTGCGCTGTGTTTTTGCGTATATTTGATGTAAATACGTGCGTAACCGTTTAGTTTACGGTTTTAATTGATATTTGCCTAACTTTTATGGTTAATTTAGCAGTTGCCAACGATATTTTTTGTTCATAGTTGTAAATAAATCTTCTTCATTCTTAAGAACTGTGTCGTCATTTAAAGAAAGTTTGAAGTTTAAGTTTATAGACAATTGATTTTATTATCTATTGCATTTCATATGTTTATGAGTTTTGAGTGTCATGATTTATATTTCACATAAATGCACAGCAAAGTATTGTTCAGATGAATAATCTAAGGTCAAAATATTAGCTAAAAATTTTATTACGTATCTTAGTCTAATTTCTGAAGATTTTCTGCAGAATTTTCTGAAAACAGTAAAGCAAGCATTAGTGCAAACGTGGTACTTTATTTAAATGTGAGTTTTACGTACATACAAAACATGTGTCGGATCTCGGGTTCTAGTTTAGAAGATAAATCTGAAGAGCTTTTTTTTTTTGCTTGTTTCATTTCAATCCCATTTTTTTTAATTTTTTGTTCAATAGATAAGAAAAAAAAATAAAAACCTTGATTTCTTTATAAAACAGGTACAACCTGATAACGTAAAAACAGAAACAAAAACATTGATAAAAAAATACGATGAAAGATTTTGTAAAAATGGTTGGACAAACTAAACGTGCTGTCTGGTGCACTGTTAAAACTACTTCAGTGACATTTTTGAATTTATATATTCTATCACATTGAAAGATAGGTTAAGGGTTAACACAGACTGAGGAAACTAGAAGCATCAGGCCATTTTCTGATAAAAATGCCGAATTTAACATCAGTAACGCAAGTTTAAACCACTTTTAAAGTTCTGGAAACTGCGTAGGGAGAACTCCCCCGAATATTAATTAATAATATAAAGAATAAATTGTCTTAAAATAAGTTTAGGCTATCTTTGATGATGTAAAGGTAGGGAAAAGGTTAGAGGGGTATATATCTGGAAAAAATGTTGAAACTGCAGTTTTAAAACTACATTTGTGGAATTTTGAAGGAACTTGGAGTTTTGGGTTCAGGGAATCATTTCAGCTAAAATTAGTTTGAAGCTAAAGTGTTTAAAAAAATTTGTAAGGTCCCTTACGCGTGTGGGGACAAGAGAGATATTTTTACCGCCACATTTTGAAAATTATTATTATTTTTTTTTTGAGTACAGTTATAAGCTAGCTCTAGTGACGTTAGAGGAAAGGAACTGTGAGAGCAAGGGGTGGGGGGGGGGGGGCTCCAGTAAATTTTAAAAACTGTTTCGTCCAAAAAGCTTTAGCTATCTTTGACGATTTAAAGTGAAAAAGAGGAGGGGATTAGTAGGAGCTCTTCCTAGAAAAATTATTATTATAGAAAAAATAGTACATATATGAATGTATAACGTATGGCGTGTGTTCTAGCAACAAAGTTTAAAATTAAAAAAAAAAACAGCTTTTTCTTATTCTTTTAGGTAGTTTTTTATCTGGTGACGGAAAGCAAGACAGTTTCAAGCATTGTTATGTACATTTTTCAATGTCTAGACATGAAGTTAAATAAATTAATTTATAAAATAATGTGTTTAATAACTAGACATGTTTGATAAACTCAGTTCAGTGTTATTATGTACGTAAGTTTAAAATATAAATCCCATGTGTATTTAACTTTAGCTGCATTAATCAAAATGATTGTAGAACTTGAAATTTTTTTGAATCAGACCTGAAAAATAAGCAATCGCCATCTGGCGGCTAAATGTCATATTTTGGAAGCTATAAAGAATACTCGACTGGTCACTCTTTAAAACCTAACCTTCCACACAATTTCAGTAAGTTACACCAGCAGTTTTCCACCTCCAGCTCACTCGCTTCCTATGCCGGGCTGATGAGTGCTAATAAGCACAAAACTGCAGTCCTCGGCTGGAATGACTGAACTGGTGGTGTATTTCATGTACTTCCACACAATGTTGGCACCAATGATTTTTCATGCACAAATCATTTCTATTTTGAAGCAATTATTTTGCGATGTAAGAACAATCCCAAGTTCTACATTGTATTACATATAGCCTGTCAATCAATAACAAAATCCATTATTAATTTCACTATTTTAACAGTACCCCTCAAGAACTAGCAAGCACAAACTTGTAAGCTTATACAAAAGGTTTATACACATCTTTCGGGTGGGGGGTAGAAAAAAGGCAAATGAATGGAACTGCAGTTAAATCTCATACGGTACTGCTTTCTTTCACAGCTCATGTGTTAAACTTGTATTTTTTGTTTTCGTTCAAAGAATAAATAAATGAAATGTTTAGGATAAAGTGGCTATTAATGGTAAAAAAAGGCTACTAAACAAAATGTGTATGCCAGCCACTGACGACGGAGTGAATCGTTTTATAGTTTTTATTTATTTATTTTTTTTTTTTTTTTTGCGAACGCATTTGCTCCTTCGTGCAAGGAACTAAAAATAGTAATAACTAATTCATAATTGTCAGTGCCAAGGGTCCCGGCTCTTCCGTCCTCCCACAGATCTAGCACTGATATCTGTAGTGAAAAGTCAAGGAAATGATTAGTCATCAAAGGATTCCACTGCATTTACATTGTTTAAAAGAACACGACTAATCAGAAAACAAGCAATAAATTGTACCGAATAGATAAGTAGCATGAATTAAAACAACTAAGGCTTATTGATGTCTTAGAAGTCTTTTAACTTCTTGAGAAATTAAAATTTTTGAAAATGAAATTTATGAAGCAATGAGTTGAAGTTATGTAAGCCTTTGTTTATATATTTTCATTTACTTTTTACAGTATGGATTTGATTTGAAAACGCAATATGGAAATTAATATTTAAAATATAAATGCAGTTTTTGTAGTAAGTAATATTGTGTACTACATTTCCTGCTATTTGTTTATTAGTACACAATGTTTGTGTGCAGTTCTGCTTGGTACTATTCAATTAGAACATTCTAAAACATGTTTTGAAAATTGTTCCGAAACATGCGCCAAAAAATGTTTAGTGTAAGTGTTCGAAAACATGTCTTTAACCCGATCCTATAAGGGCTTAAAAAGTGCACTACAAAGGAGGCTAAACAAAATAAATGGTCCGAACTGTATTTCTAACAGTGTTCTTCAAACTAACCCAAGAAATGTTCTAGAAAAGGGGACCAGTGTCCGTGTTCAAAAAATGTTTTGGAAATGATTCTCTTAACTGTTCTAATAAATATTCCAAAATAAGTGCTCTCAAAAAGGAGATAAGTGTCCGTGTAAAAAAAGTGTTTAAAAAGATACCTTCTCTAAAATTTAATTTCATATATAGTACAGGGTGAAAAGACGTCTTCAGAGTGCAAAAAGCAAACTATCGTACTGATATAAATATAGGGTTATGATGGGTACCAGCAGACACAGTATAAACAAAAATTTTAAAAACATTACCGAAAACGGTGTAAATATCAAACAGAGCTGACTTCTTTCTTTAGTAGTAGTTGCTATATTAATGATAAAAGAAACAAAAGTACAATTTTGTTGACCCACGCGAGTATGGTTATCATTCTATGCATAAAAGTACATATATACATTTTTGACTCCGGGTGCTGCAGTTTACCTCTCAAGCTATCCAATCAACCATTCAGTTTTCAAAGATGGCAGCTGTAACCCGTAATAAGCCCTAGCAGCATCACCGATTACATTTTTCACGATGATTTACATGAGTAGGTTAATACACGGACTTACTTCAGAGACACTTACAAAATTCTAACCCTCATTTAAAGTGGTGGTGGACCCAGACAACTCTAAAAGACACAGTTAGTCCCTATAAGTAGTAAATATGAGGATCGCAAGACGCAACCACGTAGTAATAAATATCAGATAAGCAATCGTTTAGCTTCATTATTCTCTTATTTAACGTCGTCGCGGAGCTAGGGTTACCACCGCAAAGTTTCGTGCTTCTCCAAATTGGACAAAAATGAAATTTTATTTAATAAAAAATTCACATGCCTCTAAAAATTGCTCACAGTGAAAAATCACAAAACCCGATAACTTGCCAGAAAAGACAAATTGAGAACCTCTCAAACACGCGCTCGTATCCAAAATGGCTGATCTTAAGCCGCACCCCTAAGGGCAAGGACGTACCCTTTCAATATCACGGAGACCTCTCCAAAAGCAAGAGTCCCCAAACAAATGAGAAAAATACCCCTCAACCCCCCCTACAAATTTCAACGGCGCAGTTTGCTTCATGACCCCCCCCCCCCATAGGTGGGGCACCCCTGCTTAAGCTGATGCGTCGACTCGTTTATATAGGGGTCTTAGTTCCAGCAGTGAACAACATCATTTGTATCTATACTGCCGTGTGCAGGTAAATTGCAGTAACTGCAAATTTTTCATTTTTAATTTTTTTTTTGCAATTTTATCAGCTATTGTACGTTATCGTTATTGTACAAGCTCGCTTATTTGGTTTCCGCTAAAAAAAATGCGCGAAAAGACGTCTAATTCCAACATTTCCCTATTGTTAGCATTGAATACAAAACGCGTTTCTTCAGATATCTCGAAATCTTATTTCTGCAGATACTGCCGTTTACCTGCACACGGCAGTATACACGTGCTTGCTAAGTTACTTGAAGTAAGTCGTAACGAATTTGCTTATTGAAAATAAACCTTTTCAATCTGCATAGTAAGGTAAATAATAAGTCTATTTCAATCTGAATTAATCTCAGCTATAAAATAAAAATATCAATTTCTTTTAAAAAATAGTATGCTAAACGCAACATAACCTAAAAAAAAATCGAATGATTCAGATTTATCGTCGTTTTGAAATCAAAAATTTATTTCATACTTTTCTTTTCAACGTACCCGAACATTGAAGCTGATAATTTATTCATGCTACACTTTTTAACTGCAAAGTGTAATTAGGAATTTTAATTGGAAAAACGATATACGAGTACGATTGTACAATATGGATATGTGTTTATAAACATATTTGAAATATTTTAGTGCAATTTAAAAAAAAAAAATATGTTTCTTTTGCAAAAACGAACTTAGTTTTACGTATTGCAAAACTAAAAATAAAATTAAAATGATTTCGTCTTTTCAGATTATCAGTATGGATAAATCTATTTGCAAAATCTAATATGGCAGATGAGAAGCAAATGTATGAAATAAAAAAAGCAGCTTTAAATCGTTTAGTTGGGTCTAGCAAGAAAAGAGTCGACAATTAAAAAAATAATAATAATAATTTGAATTTTGACATCTTGACTTCAAATTATGGATTTCGCAATCACGAGTGTGTGTGTGTGTGTGTGTGTAGGTAGTTGTGTGTCCCTAACCTTCAAGGGTTGCCCATTGCAACTTTTCAGCATAATCCCCTAAATTGCTCTAGAATGAGTACAGATGATTCCGTGGCCACCGTACTCTCCTGATCAGTCACCAATCGAACACGTGCAGGGTGTGATTGGCAGCAGTTTGCAGACTCAGTCCCTGCCTAGTTCGGAGGACGAAAACTTTGGCAAATGGTTGTCAGGCGTTTTTTTACTTCTGCAGTATGTTTTTATTTTTTCCCGAAAAATTGCAATCAAAGATATTTATAAAAAAAAAAACAAAAAACAATGAAACTAATGAATTTGATTTCCATAATCATGTGTAGGGGAAAAACATTTTTAATTTTTTTCTTGCATAGAATATTCCCTCCGATTTTTTTCCCCTTCTCTCTGTACGTCTTCATATGCTTTGTGTGAGTTACAAAGCATATCACATTTGAAATTTAAAAAAAAAAAATATTTTTCAAAAAAGAGCTTGATAGTTTAATGTCTTTTAGCTTGGTATAGCAAAACGTTGCTCTACAGGCTTAAACTTCAATAATTACCAAAGTATATTAAAAGTAGGCACTTCATTATGCTCACTCTCATTTTCGGCAATGAAAAATGTATTTAATAATCATTGTTGGTGAAAACCAGGAAATCCAAAGAAGAAATTAATTACTTGTATAATTGATTTTCTGCGAGTATCTTGAACCTCATCAAAATGCAGTTTGATTGATGAACGGTTCTGAAAAATTAGTACCCATAACAGAATTTTAGATTTTATTATTATTTTTAAATCTTGTTTTGAAGTATGCGATTACAGGAATCTTTGTGTGAAAGATAAATCAAGATGAGATTTGTTACTTTTTAATTTAATTTTCTTTTTTTAATAACGGAATGAAATTGGATGACTTTATTGACTCTGATATATATATATATATATATATATATATATATATATATATATATATATATATATATATATATATATATATATATATATATATATATATATATATATATATATATATATATATATATTCACCGTCGTGGAACTACGTAAAAACGTGCCACTTCCGTTACGTTCACGAATATCGACCTTGAACATTCAGGAATAACGGTCTCGAACATTCAGAAATAACGGTTCTATAACCGATCGACATCAAAAACAATACAGAACTATATTTTCACCGACGTCGAACTACTTAAACACTTGCACAATAATTAAAAATTTCAGAGTTTTTACACTCCTTTCAAAACATATTCATCATAATGGTGGTTGGTTTTAGTGAATGAAAAAGTTCTCTCCCATTGCTTGGCACAATCATGCAATTTCATATGTTACATGTACTTGTGTTCAAGATTCATGAAACTTACGTATTTTTTTTTTTTTTATTTTAATTGCTTTAAAACTTTCTTTTTGTTTACTTACTTAAACTAATCAAATATATGGAAAGAAAAAGCCCTTAAAGAAGGAGAAAATAATTTTTAACTCAATATATTGAAAGAAAATGAGCTTTTTTCTAAAATGCTTAAATTGAAAAAAAAAAGATTTAAGTAAAAAAATAAAACTTAATAATAGTAAATTAATAAGGATTAAATAAGTTAAAATCTTTCAAGTTTTGTAAATATGGTGGCTTTTGCATTTTGCAGTATAATATAGCACAAATTTCAGAAATAATTTCTGCTTAACATATTTTTTGTCAGAAAATAAGAAATATTAAAAATGAAGCTTTCTTACAGTCCCAAAATACTCAATCTTCAAATTCCAATAAATATAAAATAATCATGAAATATTTTGCTTAAATGACATAAATAACCATAATATACCTATAAATGACTTCTTTATTACATAAATAACCACATCAGTAAAATTATTAAGATTATACTTATACTTTTCTAAGCATGGGCCTACAATCTTGAAATTAAATATTTATATATTCAGCAATACCTTTTAGTAGTAGTTTTTGAAAGCATTAACAGAGGAAAGCAGGTTAAGCTGAATGACCCTTAGATTTTCTCTCATGCAAGGCATGAAATTACTTAGTCATTTCTCAGCTTTTGGGGATAAAGTTGTTATTCAGGAATCAAGTACTACTCGTAGAAAAATACAATATCTTGCTTAAATAAAGAGTAGAAGCAAAATTATTTATTAAAAGCAAATTAAGCAGGACTGGTGGACATAGTATATACAGGAAGCACTACATCAGCTGTAAATATATGAAGTAAATTAAACTTACTAAGATAAAGACCGGAGCAACAAAATCTAAACATCCACTCACCATGGAGAATTGGGATTGTTCGCAGCACTCAATCCTTTCTACAGATGATGAACTCTACAGAACACTTAATTAAATCTTCTTTTCACATATTGAAATAGCATAGGGATCACAAGATAAAAAACAACATAGAAGAATTAATAAATTAAACAGTTTTTATTGTACAAAATATAAACCATCAATTTTTGGCTATTTTGTGATAGATTATGGAAAAGAGACACGGAGAATTATTTTTCCTTCATATCTATAATATACAGTCGACTGTATACCGAGGAAGAAATATTTTTTAGACAGTCATAGGGAACAATTGAACTAATCACGCTAATTATACCAGTAATGTAATGTTAAAATTGCAAAACATGCTCTTAACTTTGAAATAGTATGAATGGCTCAGCCAAGGGTGAGGTTTTGGAGTCAAACCACCCAAATAGAACTCTCAATTTTAATGCATATTGCAGGGTTTAGTTTTTACCAGGACATGGGGGAAAACTAGGTTTTTGCGGGTAGAAACTGTGGTAAAAACCTAGAAAATACTGTCAGCCCCGCCTAATTAGGGCCGTTCACATGACGTTTTTTCTACCTCGCATTTTCTCGCTCCGGCTCTGCAAAAACCCGGATCGAAAAATTCCTCATTCACATGTGAAAAGCTGGTTTATCCCAGAGAGCGGATTTACCCAGCATCCTTTGCGCAAATCCTAAATGGAGGAAGTAAACCGTCACAGTTGGCGCAGTGCATTCTGGGTAACAACCCGGCTTTTCTCCTACCCCCAAGCAGGAGGAAAAAAATTCCAGCATTTCCCCAGCAAATAACCGGCTTGTGGTCGAAAGCAGGGTTTTTCCTGGGTCGAAAAGCGTCATGTGAACGGCGCTAGTGGGTAACGTGTAAACGAATATCCTGCTTGTATGAATAAAACCACTCGGAACCGAATATTTCTCTACAGACGCAATGTTAGATAACCTCGCTTAATCGAATAATTTCCCCGGATAATCGAATAATATTGATCAGCTTTTGAAAAACATTTTTGTTGAGAAAATTTTTGAATAAATTAGATATAAGTTAAGAACAGTTATTGACATGAAAATATAAAACTATATTTTTTTGCCATCAACGGGAGAGGAAAACATTCATTTACCACCAAACCAACTCTTTTATTCCATCTAATTTCTTTTGTCGTTGCTATTACGAAAAAAAATAGCGCAGTCGGTAAATTTAATAACAGAAAGAACTATAGACATTTCAGGCAGTAATAAATTGATAAATACAGTGCCATCTCGATTTCACGAAATCGAAGAAACAGTTTAAAAAAAAAAACGAAAACGAAATCACAGTTTTCGAGATAACAAGGTTTTCTGGAGTCAAAAAAAAAAAAAAAAAGAAAAAAAAAGGTTTTTAAATTTTAAGGTTGTAGTACGACTATGGTAATAAAATTACTCAAATACAAAACATGTGTGTTGTTCTTGAGAGCATCTCAGCATTATATTGTTTGTTTTTTCTCTTCCTTCGTCTGAAGGTACAGACTGAGGGCGGTATCAAATTTTTCAGAAAGAGCAATTGCACCTTCCTATCCCTTAACGTCACCAAACAGCCCAAAAACGCAGTTTTATGCCTTGAGTTTCGAAACATTTCCAAGTCGTCCCCCCCCCCCCATCCTTTTACATGGCATCTTTTAGCCAATATTGAGTTTTTAAAATTTCAACATCAACAAACTCCAAAACCTGACCCTTCCTGTAACGTGCTGTTATTATTTCTCATCCCCGAGATCCGCAGAGTTAGATCAGGTCTATGAATCCATTCACCCTGAGGAAGTCCAAGACCAGTAAAGGATCACCAAACAGGTCCCGTCTGGTGAGCTTTTAACAAGATATAATGTGGGCAGGAGTGACCTGTGCAGATGAACGGCGAAAAGTTCGAACTGCTTAATATCATTGACAAAAATCATTGTTGTTAAATGTCCGCTAAAGAAACGGGTGAGAGCAGTTTGGTCTCGTCTGCAGTAATCCCGTGTAAGAGCCACCAGGCTGCTTGCTTTGATACCAATCATGCACCGGCTTGGCTTTCCAAATGGTCATGTTCGCTGCCTTTTGTTTAGAGAAAAACTTCATGAAAGTGAGAGATGCAACAGGATCAATGATCTCACCAGCACCAGCTCTTGCCAATACGTCAGCAATTTCATTACATCGACATCGACATGGGACGGGATCCATTGAAAATGAATCTGATGAAACGGGGAAAGACGTTCTAGGATCTTGAGAATCTTCCCATTAATGTCATTCCTTACATAAGGCCCCTATAACTAGGGAGCCGACGCATCCGCCATTTTGGATCAAAGTGATCGTCTGTTTTTGATCCATTGCCATAGGGTGAATTATTAAAAGACGCAAGAAAGAATGTTAAGATCATAAAAATAAGTGAATATGCCACAGTGTACTGTGCTAATAGTTCACGGAAAGGATTTTGTTTCTTTAAATTTCAAAATTAATAACCCAAGATAAAAAAATCAATTTTATTGACGATTTGCTGGAAATTCGAAGCTAAAACTCGGCAGTGCGAAAGCAGTAAACATTGTTATGTAAATTCTCGGTACTACTTTTATTGCTATGGAGTAATCTAGTCTGAAGAAATATGCTTTTTTTTTAATACAACTGTTACATTTTTAAATCAGTTGATACATTTATTGCTTAGATCCAGAAACGCAATGCTGCCAAAAAAGGACTAATTCACTTTATTGGAAATTCAAGTATACAGTATCAGAGCATAAAAATATAGTTACACTAATACTACTAAGAGCATTAATAATGTAAAGTAATACTTGTTTCATAATTAATTAGCAAGTTAATTAAACATACCGAATAATAATATATGTAATATTTCACCAATTGAAATGTTTTCCCTTTCTTGATGGTTTGTTTATTTGTTCAAAATATGACACGCTGTAGTTCTAATAACAATTCGGGACAAAAACGAATGCATTACGCTAACATAAAATGAAGCTGAAAGGAAGCGAAAACACATCTAGTGTGGTAATATTTCTCAGACTTTTGATCCAAAATGGCGGACAGTTCGGCCTGGTATATGTAGGGGCTCTACCTTTACATTATGCAGTAGGGTGGGCCGAAATAAGTCGAAAAAAAAATTTTTTTTTCGAAATCAATTTTTGGATAGCGCGCAAAAGTTGCGTAGTGAGCTAATTAGCACTCACAAAAAATTTCTTGATATTAAAAAAATATCTAGCCTATTTGACACTGAAAAACCGAAAAAAAAAGTGAAAAATTAATTTTTGTTGAAATTTTTTTTTTAAACAAAATTCCAAATATGTTGCTGGAATGCACCGAAAATGTTATGTAATGAGCCAGTTCGAGCCCATAAAATGTTTCATTGATTTTAATGAGCATTCAATCGCTCCTTTCCGACATCAAAAATTGGAGAAAAATGAAAAAATATTGAATTTCTTTAAAAACCAATGAAAAAATATTTTTTCAAAATTAAATCATAGACTAATTAATTAAATAGCACTATTAATCATAGTAATTATCATCACGCAATAGTATCATACATTTTTTAGAATTACATATAGAGATAATAAAATTTTGAAAAAGAAATCTTCAAATTTGATTTATAATGCCTCATGCATAATAAATATTTTTTTTTTGGAATAATATTGTCCCTTGTTTTAAATGATGGTAGTTCTTTCCTAGCTTGAAGTTCGGCACGAATGTATCCATCTCGTGCAGTTTCACCACGAACTTTTATTGCAGCTTCGGTTATTAGTTTCACACAATGTTCCACAGCTTGCGTGTGACAGGGAAATTTCTCGAAAGTGAACTCTGTAAGCTGTTCTTTGCACATTTCTTTCAACTGCTGGCCTTTTAGATGCATTGTAAGAGGTGGCTCTGTTACAACACAGTTTGCCCAATCAACTAAATCAACATAATCAGCGGCTTCAAAATTGAGTTTAGGACGCATAAAAAATCGTACACCATCCGAGCTCTTCGTTTTCTTATTTCTAGAGTTTAGAATGCGCCTAACAGCTAATTCCCGTATGTATTTTCTTGAGTCAAACAGCATTCAGGATGAGCGAAATATGCATTATTTGAGAGAACTTTGAAAATTATCTCCTTAACGTTGTCCGGAAACTGCCTTGCAAGAGAAATCATTTTCCAAAAATGTTGGGCACCATACTGGCAGTTCGGTTTCATTTTTATTTCAAACCACATTGGAGCATAAACTAACATTACATACTTTACAAGCATTGTAAGATTTTCTGATGGAGTTAGAGTGTCTATATACAAGCGTAACAAACGGTTTGCAGTTGTCAGCCATCGCATATGACTAAGTTTTCCTGGGCTACTGTCAGCCACGCTACAAGGACAACTACCATCTTTTACGGCAAGACAGATTCTATACAAATATTGTTGTTCATTACTTAAATATTTTATGTCTTCCATGTCGAAAACCAGAAGATTGCAGTCAATTTTATCAAATTTGACTACCGGATTTTTTTTTACAATCTCTAAGAAGTTGTCCGATAGCTCCAGAATATGAATGTGTTCCCTTTATGCAACCGTCCAATTCTAGAATAAGATGCGTCAGTGGCAACTCATTAGTATGCAGCAGACATAAGTTCCACTGTAAAGGTCTTTTAAGATGTGTCTCAAGTAAACGAATTATTCCACCTTTCTATCCCGTATTTACATTTGTACCGTCGTTTCCAATAACCGATAAGTTAAGCAAGCTCATATTATACTTTTTTGCAAAGCCTATAATACCTTGAAAAATTTCTTTTGCACTTTCACCAACTGTTAGTGATAAATGACAGATGTACTTGCTACCTAGTTCTTCTATCACTGCTACATGTGCTTCAGATGCAAATTTTTGATGGTCAGATGTCTTTTGAAGGGTGTCATTTTTGCGGCCGTCAAAATACAAACTCTTTATAGCTGCCCCTTTAACTGCTCTTAAATCCATCTCTCTTAGCTCGCTCCTTTTTTTATCAACTTTCCTCCTTACTTTGTTTTCATCGACTATATATATATATATATATATATATATATATATATATATATATATATATATATATATATATATATATATATATATTTCCAGTTTAGGAGAAACTAAGTCGAAATCAGCGAGAACTGCTGTAGCAATTTTAGCCACTGCTTTATTTGAAGCGCCAGCTAGATATGCTGCTAAAGCTGTATGAGGCATAGAAAGTCTCATTTGACTTGTCGTTGTTGATGGCGCATTAGTTGCTTACGTTTTCTTGAAAGCGGATAGTTCAATTTAACTCTTCATCTGTATTTTCTGTGCTTTCTCCTGATTCAAGCTCTGTTTCAGGTTCATTCAATGTAATATGACTTTCCTTAAACCTCAATCCAATTGTGCTGGGTACTGATATGTCTTTCTCATCCAAAGCAACACTTGTTTCAATTTTCTGGCATCTTTTTTCTCTTTTTCGTAAAATAGTTATAAAATAATATTAGGAATAATAGAAGCAGTTGAGATCCGTTTATTATCCAGGAGAAACAATTGGAACCGAAGATTAAAAAATTAGAATCTTATGTAACTATTTTTTATTTGAGTGTGTGCATTTTTTAAAATTGGCGTACAAATGTCGCATAAAATTGATTGAATTTTCACTGTTTTTTCTAAGTAACGCATTGCGTAACATTTCAGTATTTAATTATTTCAAAACTACTTTATTTATTTATTTTTTTTTTCATTTTTCCCATGTTTCAGTGTTGAAGGAGGGTAGCTAAATATTCTACGAAATGTATAAAAGTCTTTTAGGATTTCAACTAATTCACTGATAGATACTTCTGTTTGCTGAAACTAGCTTCAAACTTTTAATTTTTGAACCCCCCCCCTTTTTTTTGTTTTGAAAAAAGTGCATTTTTGCCTTTTTTTTTCAGTTTTTCGCGGTCAAATAGCGCCGGCTAAATATTAAACAAATTTAACGAAATTTTTTATGGGTAATAACGGGCCCATATAGCAACTTTTCCGCACTATCCAAAAACGGATTTCCAAAAAAAGTTTTTTCGGCCCACCCTATTAAAGATAATCTAATCAGTGCAGGATCTAGGAAGTTTCCGAGGTGGGGTAAAACTTCAAAATGCCGCCCCCCACACAAATCCATTTTACTTTAATTTTTTCTATCAAGTTGTATTTTAGTATTTTAAATAAACTTTAAAGTACGAAAGGATTTGACTTCACTTCTGTCAGCTTGATTTTGTTGTTGTTGTTGTAACGGAGATATACCGTAACACAAATTGCAGTTAAAAACCATCCCCCTTTTTTTTCGAAAACAAGTTCAGTATTGAGATACGGGTGCTGTTTCTACTCTCTTGTTACATGCTCTATCGCTGTAATGAGTAATATATATATATATATATATATATATATATATATATATATATATATATATATATATATATATATATATATATATATATATATATATATATATATTTTCTTTATTCTTTTTTTTGGCTAAGTTAATCAGGCAAAATTACCTTTTCTTAGTATACACAAGAGTATTGTTCTTTCAAGAATTAAAAATAACAAAAAGAACAAGATTTGCAAAATATGAAGTTTTTGTTATTTTTAATTCTTAAAAGAACAATACTCTTGTGTATACTAACAAAAGGTAATTTTGCCTGATTAACTTAGCCAAAAATACTTCGTAATTCATTATTTCATTGCATGCGGATGATAAACTAATTAAAAATCTTCCTATTTATATCTAACGTTTCTTCTCTTCAAGTAAGAAGCTGCTACTTCAATTCCAGAATTATACCGAAATTAATTAATGTAGGAAAAAAAATAGTAACTTACTTATAAAGCTGATCGTTCATATTTGAATCACTTGCCTCCTCTCAACAAATATTAACATTTTTCCTTTTACCTAATGAGCAAATATAACGTTTTGAAAGCGAGATATTGATAAATATAGTTGGCTTAATTATTGAGCCTATTTTCGCTACAAGCTCTGCATAGTTTTTTTTTTCATTCAATTGGGAATTCACGAAGTGAGAATAAGTGGTACTAATGAAAGGAAGCACAAAATTGTTATTACTTCGAAGCTAATTAAATGTTTTGTGTTTGTTTATTTATTTTTACTAATCAGTATAATAAACAACGCTGGTAATTTCTTTTTTCAACATTAAATAGTTATATAGATACAAAAAACGTTAATAAATAAAGGCTGTCGCAAATATAATATATAGTTTATAAATATTTTCAAGGATACAAAATATTTTTTTATCTGGTTCTGAGATTTCACTTTTTACAATTTAGGAATGCACATTAAACTTTTTTCCCTAATATGTTAAAACAAATAATGTAAAAGCAAACTTTATTTTTTCAAATAAAATTTCAAAATAAAAAAAAGAGACTTTGTGTGTCAAGTAATTCTTGTGTTATTCTTTCTGTACGCGATATTGCTAGGAATTTAAAGAATCACCCATCAATTTAATATATAAAGAACCATTTAGGGGAATGAGGAGCAAAGTTAAATAGCTGTGTAAAGTGAAGTACAGTGAACAGTGAACTGTGTACAGTGAAGTGGTAAAATATTTACTCTGCTTTTATTGCCACCTATCAAGTAATATTTTAACTATGTATTAACATTCCAGTCAAGAAAAAATTACTTCTGAAAATCAAATAATATGAAAGTACAAGAAATTTTCCAAAACTAATACTTATATTGTTATGTTTCGTTGCAAATCAAAAATTACTTTTGTTGGTGTTTATTTCATTAAAAATGTCTGGTTAATCGCATTTTAAATATTAGTTTAGACCTACTCATATTCAATGCAGTATTCATTCATTTTATAATAAGCATATTTGTATTTTAGATGCTATGTTCAGTTAGTCAAGGTCATGCGGGGAAAACTGAAATAGTTCATTCCATTTACTTATTCAACCTTTTATGAAATAAATGTATTCATTTATTAATTACTTTATTGACATTCATTCATTTAGTACTTCTCTTATTTATTCATTCATTCACTTATTGTATTATTCATTTTATATTTTACTCACTGATTTCTTTTTTTTCCTTATTGATTAACTTATAAGTTTATTAATTTGTTAGTTTATTTTTTAATGTCATTTTCATTTATTTAATCATCATTTTATTTACTCATTTATTTGATAAAAAAATATCTTTAAACATCGAATAGAAATTATTGCATTAGAAAAATATTTTATTTTTTACCCTACCCCATGAAAATAAGAAGGGATTTTTTTTTATTGTACACATTTTTTGTCAAAATAAAAACAAAAAATGTTTCAATGTAAATTTTATTAAAACTGTAGTGTTTTTTCTTTATATACCGTAATTTTCGGAACGAATTTCCATCTTGTTCACTTTGAAAAAGTAACCTATTTAATTAATTCACTTTGCCCCACATTCTACTACGTATTTTTAAAATGCTAAATAAAACTCATTGTTTTAAAGAACACAATAAAAAAACAAGAACAATAATTATCTGCATCATTCTTTTAATTATATTATTTATTAAATTATGTTTTATTTACGAAAATATGCAAACATTAATGGCCGCCCTATAACGTGACATTATGTAAAGTATATTATACCGAATAAGTTTGCATTGAATAAAGAATAATAAACCAGTAAGTAAATTTTTCAAAACCCCTGCGTAGAGAACAATAATGATTTAGCTTTTTGAATTAGAAATCACTGAGAAAAAATGCATTATGAATGCATAAGCCAACATTCAAGTCCCCAAAAAAAATATTTTCATTTGAAAATATTCTTCTTTATTTTGCAACACTTTGAAAGAGAAAATGTGGGTGTCAGGAAAGGAATTATTGAACTGAAATTGATTTTTTTCAACATCAATGGTCATGGCAAGCTGCCAAATATCTTTCAATTTAGTGCATTACAAAGCAGTTTGTAACAGGAAGCAATCTACACGATACTTTGAAAGTGTACTTACATGTATTTTTCCTTTTTAATAATTCAAAAGCGCTAAAAAATAAAACTTAAAAAATACATCCATTTTTAAAATTGCTTTAGAAAAATATATACATACCTTCAACTCAATCTTTCACTTTTTTTTTTGTTCCGAAAAACGTTTAGTTTAAAACTTTTAGTAGGTATTTGGATTCAAAAAAGATAAAACTCGATGTTAAAAATGTTATGCTTCAAGATTATAAATTCTTATTGTAGTTTTAGCGTTTTTCTAAGTCATTCCTATAATAACACTGAAAAACAAATTTTAACGAATTTTCTGTTTCTCAATGCATTTTGCGTGTTTCCTATAGCTATCAAGGTACTGAAAAAGAATATGTCTGCAAAAGTTTTCTTTCACCCTCCAACTTTAAGAAATTTCATTTATAAGTTATGAAGTATGCTATCTTATGGCAGCTAAAAAATTACTATATATATATATATATATATATATATATATATATACAAACGACAAAAGGTAATTTAAGTTAGTACAACTTTCTTTGTTATTTTACAGCAAGTTTTGCTTCTCTTTCCTTTGACTGCATCCTTCTTTATTATTCAATAATAATCTAATCTATATTAAGTTATCTATAAGGATATATACATCACTCTAATATTTTCAACATCTTTAATTATGAATTTAACATCAGATGCATTAGAGTTTTAACTTTTATAATAGGTATCATTATTCAAAATTCAGAAGAAAAAATGCCATACATCATTATACACTTGAGGTAGTGAGATGCAAAGTGATGTAAAAGCCAAAATTTCAAACTCGGAGATAACCAGTACACATGTTTGGTGAGCCTCTTCTCTGTCTTGGGGCATGATATATTGCTAGTAGCCCTTCAAGACCCTGAAATACAGCATGATTTAGAAAAAAATCAATTAAAACCTTTTTATAATCGCAACTTCTCATTGCCTCATTTGAAAAAAAAAGGAAAGAAGAACCAGACTCAGTATTTTTGTAACGCTTAAGCTTGACTCAACAAGTAAGCTAAGACGATTTTTTATTGGCATTTATGCTTCATACGTTCTATTTTTAACTTGAATTATTCGTATTTTTGTTTCCGCAGAAGATTTCTATGCATTATGTGTGGAATATACTTTAATCAACGCATGTTTTAGTCTCGAAAAATGCTTTATTTTATACCTTTGAAAACTTAAACAGTTATACCAGTTTTAAAACAATCTCTCAAAAGTTCGCACAAAGACCTAATTAAATTCCAATTATCTAGACTGATGTCTACAAAGCTTAACCCACTTTACACAGTTTGCAAATCTTTCAGCAAAATGAATTAATTAGCAGCGGACCGAAACATTGACTATAGAGTGAACAAAGACGACTATTGAAGCGCCCCGATACTAATTTCGGAGAAATACGCTTGAATAATAGTTGGGGGAGGGGATTCAAAGATCAAACTATGTATACACTCAAATGTGAACGTGTTTACTCATGTATATACGACACGTATATACTTTGTATACACTTATATACTCGTGCATATACTTGTAACCATAAAAATAACCAATATATACAAGTATTAGGGTTATTTATAATGGTTTTGCATCTTTTTTTAAACTATGACCACATTACCCCATGCTATAACCACTTTTTCCCACCCCATTCGTTAAGGTGATCATAAAAACATAGTGAAAAGAAAGTACTAAATATTTAAATCAATAACTACTTAACTACTTAATCAAAACTACTACTACATAAATCAATATTTTTCTCTCTGAAATTTAACGTACCGTGTTCATCAATAATGCAATGTATAATAACAACAAATAAAGTTACAGTTTTTTAAGACTTTAGCTATTTTTTTATGGACCTAAGTTGAAAATCTTCGAAGTTATGACCACTTTACCCCACCAGGCCCTACACATTATGGATGGAACTAGTTTTTCTGATGATGCATTTTTTAGCCCCAAAAATGTTTGCATTATTTTGTACAGTTCAAAACTGAAAATTTATACCAGTTTTAAAACAATCTCTCATCGTTTCCTACAAAGGCATCATTAAATTCCAATTATCTTGACTGATGTCTACAAAACTTAACCCACTTTACAAAGTTTGCAAATCTTTCAGCAAAATGAATTAATAAGCATCGGACCGAAACATTGACTATAGAGTGAACAAAGAGGACTATTCAAGCGCCCCGATGCTAATTTCGAAGAAATGTGAATGAATAATAGTAGGAGGAGGGGATTCATAGATCAAACTGTCTCAGTGAAAAGTTGCGAATATTAATGATTCTAAAGAGAGGTTATTCGTTTCGATACTTCTGAATAGGCCCGATAAATTTTCGGCACTTAGTTGATGAATTCCGGTGTTCTGAATAATCGATGGAAATGTTCTTAGTGAAATTTCAACGCCCCTGCAATGCAGATTGTTGCAAACGATGAAAGAACTCGTTTCATATCAGTTCTCTGAGAGAATGCGTACTTAAAAGGAGAGGGGGTAACTTTTGAAGTTGCGGCAAATGAGAAAACGCAGATATATTGTAAATACAAGGTAGAAAACAATTGAATTATTTTCAGTTAGCTAAATAAATATGATAATAATTTACAACATATTTTTAGCAGCTATCTTGATATAATAATTAGAAGTTTACATTTGTCAGTAAACATTAAAAAAAAAAAGAGGTTCTACTTTTAAACGCAATATACTGTTGGATCCTGCTTAAACATTAAATGTACATAGTTCTGAAATTGTAGCAAAAATTGTACTTTCCCTTTACGTATTAATCTCAAAAAAAAAGTAAAATGCCACGAATAAATCTATAGTTTCTCTTTATATTCCTAATGTAGCAGGGTCTTATATTCGTTGGTTGCATTTTTTTTTCAGACTAAAAGAAATGATAATTATTTTCTAATGATTTTCCATTTTGAACTAAAGACCTGATTGCGTCACAAAGGTTTTGCTGCAGATCAACTGTTAAACCAGTTGATATAAACAAAGCTATGCGAATGCTCTTTGAAGTTAGCAGGTAAAACGGTTTTTTACGTCGTTTGTTTTTCTTCTTTTTGTCCATTTCGTTTAAGCATTCCACGTTTCATAAGCAGAATAGCGTCAGTGTTATTAATGATTGCGATATCTCTCTTTGTATTTCACAAAATGTTTATTTGTTTGTTCTTATATATACTTCAGAAGTGATAGATATAAGAATATTTTTCGCAAACCATACGTAATTTTTTTTTTTAATCTTTAGATTTAGCAGTAAAAATTAAACACATTGCTGAACATTTTTGAAGCTTAACTTAGAAATACTCTTACTTCAGTTAGATCCACATCAGATTTGAATAGCTAAAAATGGTGGCTTCGTTTGCATTTTTAATTTTAAAGCAAACATCTAAACCAGAATCCTAAAACAAGATAGTGCATAATCTAAAACAAAATTTTTTAAAAATTCAGACTTCGTATACTATGATTTAAAGGTTCTTGAAAAAATTCCAAAATGCGACCCATACATGAGCTTTTTGATGACAAAGAGACCATGTATAAAAACCATGCGATTTAGTCTGCAGGTAATCCGAATAAAACCACCTCGATTTTTTTTATGGGCCTTTTTTTCAAATTATTTACATCTTCTAGTTCACTACATTATGAAAAAAAAATAAAATAAATAAAAAAATAAAAAAAACGGAGATTTTTTTTAATTACCCAATTATGTGCACGTAGTACATTTTTCAATTCAAGTAAATTAGAACGTTGCTTCAATTAATCTAATACACTGGAAAAAAGTAATATTTATAAAGAGTGTACTTTAATATTAAAATCAGCGTCCATTCATTTTAGCAAAGATTGTAGGATTGCACGCGTTAGCAGCTGTTGTAAAATACATAAATACAAAATAATAAAAATAAAACAAATTCTTCCTTTAGACAGTGTTTGGTTTTTCCTCAATACGCAGGTTTTACCTTCACTTCAAAATACTCAACATTTACCTTCCTCAATAAAAATCTTCAATTTTGCTCTATTTCTTTCTTTAGTCCAATTACAAACGTTTCTCTCCAGATAAAAGATGTATCAATTGCTTTCTTGCTATTAAAGTTAAGATCAGAGAACCGATTCCTTTTCTTAAAAAACAATTTACAACCTTTAAAGTTTGTCGGCATCGTCATTTACTTTAATGGAAAGATATTGCTTTGAACCGTTTAAAGAGTTCAAAGAAGCACTTCTGTCCACATCAATCTCCATTTACGTTATCTATTTTTCAGTGAAATGGATTGATTCAATTTTTCGTCTTTTGACTTAGAGGTAATATTTAACGTTCATTGGACGTTAAATTTGATAAGAGGACAAGGTATATTGACTTGAAATATAGAAAACTATTTTTCTCTCATATTCTTTTGAGAAATTGCGTTTTTTGAAATGCGTTTCACGGATCTCATTTATTAAGAAAAGGGTTCAAAAATATCCTCATGCGATTCTTGTTGGGAATATATTGCTCTTAAAAAGTTTTTATTCAGTTCAAGCCAGGAAGTTCTCGGATTTTAACCAAGACATCATTTATAAATGGACTTGCACAAACATTACAGTTGCCTCTTGCACAACACGGTTAATTCGTACCATGCTGAATCGGAACCGTATTATATGACACATTTTTTAGTTGTTTATTAACTTATTACATTTTCCACTTTTATGCATTTACTTAGCATAAATCAGGGAATTTTGCACCGTGATGCATGGAAAACGTGTTTCATGTTAAATCGAAATCGTGTTCTACAAAACTTTAATATAATGTAAATCAAATAAATGTGCGCAATGTTACATGAGTTCCAGACTTAGAGTGTAAAATTTATGAAAGTTTAAACTTCGTTCCAACACAACATACAAAACACGCTATTTACTCTCATGCGAAGAAAAAAATAATAATTAAAATTAAAAAAATAAACTAGAAAATAAGAAGAAAAAAGAAAACACTTCATCAACTTTACTTCTAAAGAACTAAACGCATACTATCAAAGAAGAAATCAGAGAACTTCTGCAGAAATATAGCTTGCTCGAGAAACAACAACAAAAAAAGGTAAATAAATAGAACTATTCAATTGCTAGATTATTTTTATTTATCATTTGCCAAATTCATATTAATGCTATCGTAACAGTAAATTTAAACAAAAAGTATGTTTAATAAAGTATGTTGTAGCATTAAATTCATTTTTTATACCGTGTAATAAAGGATCCGTGTTATAATAATAACTATTTTTGTTTTGCGTAATATCAAAACCGTGTTGTAGAAGTACCGTGTTGTACGAGGAACGCCTGTACATACTTGATAAGACGTTAACAATATACTCCGAAACCTTCATTGAGGTGTTAGTAATTTATAGTATTACGTTTTTTATTCTGGATCCGGGAGAAAAATACATATATAATCTTAAATAAATAACCTCTACACCTATAGAATTACCACAACGCAAAATAATGCTCTCTGCCTCGTTACCAAAATGCGACAGCAAACTTTTGGTGGCGAAAAGAAGTGGTATTAGAAGACAGAGTCGTATCTCAACAATTATAATAAAGTATTTTCAAAAGTTCATATGATTTTATACTGTAACTTTATACTACTTCATTTGTGTGTACATACCAAGATTGTGGCAATACCAATTTGCATAGGATTACCACAAAGCGACCGGGTTACGAACGTAAAACTGTATTCATGATTAGAATTTAACGGCCGCGCCAACTTCCCGATTCTCAAAATATCCCTTTACATGCATTTATTTTGAGAATAACATGCAAAAAGAAAAGTAAGAATAAATAATTAGTTTTTTGTATTGTAAGTACACATCAATATTGTGTGTTTCCAAAGGTGCTGCGAATATAAAAGAGTAGAAACAACAATATTGAAAGCAGGAAATATCATATATGTCTTCGAATTTTCAGTTATAATTATGGTAGAATTTTGATCACTGGGTTATCACTACTAATATCAACTAATTAACAATGGCGTCAGTATTACATCAGTATTGCATCCAATTTTCTACGTGTTCTAACCACAAAAAAAGTTATTGAAGGGGAATCGAAAAAGCGGGTATATATATATATATATATATATATATATATATATATATATATATATATATATATATATATATATATATATATATATATATATATATATATATATATATATATATATATATATATATATATATATATATATATATATATATATATATATAACGGCTAAAAGCACAAGCTGAGCAACAACTGAATATACCAATTTTGACTACATTAGCTGCTTCATAAAACCACGATGTTTAAAATTTCCTAAGTTAAAACATAAAAATTATGAAAATTCATTGAAAAAAATCCGCGTAAACGTTCCCGGTCTAGCCTAATATTATTTTATCAATTCACTCATATTTTCCCCGTGTGTTTATTAATTAATTACTTCATTTATTTATTCGCGCAATCTTTAGTT
The DNA here is from genome assembly GCF_026930045.1 of Uloborus diversus. Lineage (NCBI taxonomy): Eukaryota > Metazoa > Arthropoda > Arachnida > Araneae > Uloboridae > Uloborus > Uloborus diversus. Next base: position 48,592,555 of record NC_072736.1, read on the forward strand.
CTTTCATTATTTGTTCTTTCATTTAATCATTAAATTGATACAACATACCTTTAATATTTAACTATAAAATATATCATTAAAAAAAAAATAATGAGTTTGCTTTTTGTCCCATGTATTTTTGAAGAGAAAGTTTTCCACTTTTCTTGAAAGTCTCAAATTCACTGCTCAGGTAAAAATAGATGTATCGACGTTATATTTGTAATAAAATGCGTAGTTCTTTTTTATGAACTGTCATTTTTAAATCGAAGTTCCAATTTGTTCATTTTAAACAGGGTATGTAATATTTTCCTCTTTACGTAACTATTTCCCTTTGCCCTACTTTCCCCTTCATTGTTTTTCGACAGGGATGAAAATAAAATGAATGTTGTGCAGAATTATTAAAATACTTCAGAAATTAATTGTTAAGGTTTACGAAAAACGTAAGAATTTCGACTAAAATATATGGTGAACGAAAAAATTATAATTTTATTTTATTATATGATACTTCTAACATATATTATAAGAAATTTCAATTGCATTTAATGTCCAAAATCAGGTAAAAAAATTAGTCCAGGTTTTTACGGAATAAACATATCGAAGTGAAATATCTTCTTTCCAGTACGTCCACGCCAGTTTTAATCAGCCAAGTCTTGATGGTGTTTCAATGAGGTTGGTATCTATAAAAAATACAACACATAAAGTTTCTAAGAAATTAAAACCAAAGATACGTAATACACTGTAATGAAATAAACACTTAGATTCCACAAACTCAATATTAGTCCTTGGTCATCCGAGGAAAGGATGAATTTTTTTTCCAAAAATTCATAATTCTTTGGATTGAAAAGAGAGCTCCTTCAAGCACAGAAATACGATTATGCAACCTTTTTTTGCAATACGTGTGCTCTAATTTCGTTAGGGTTTTAGGGTAATTTGAATAAGGTTAGGGATCCTAAAGGACCAACAAACTAGATACATATTAACTGCTTATCATTCATATCAAAAAGTTCTTCAACGAAATGTTTAATATGTATAGTTAAAAGCAGTGTTTTCTGATTTTATCTTATAAATCTGACAAATCTTGAAAAATCAGAGTTGTGATAGTATGCTTCCTAATATATGCTTCGCGATACTATATGCTTTAACCCCTCCCCCCTTCTTCCCAAAAAATAGAGTTGAGGACTGATAAGAATGACTAGAGAAATTTATGGAAGATGTAAAATAAATTTTAAAAGTCTTCATGGAGAAGTTGATGCATTGTTTTGAGAGCAATTTCAATTTTATATATCACTAAGGAATAAAACCAATCCTTTGTGTAATTTTTGAAACTTCCTTTAGGGGAGGAGCAGTATATGACACGCCAAACTTTTTCACCCCAAAAATTTACCTCCCTAAGCAAGTGGCCCGGGTCATATGAGCCGCAAACGGTCCCTCTGCATGCTCAATGCAATCCATGTGAGACACTTTCTTTTGAAATGGAATCATATCAAATCTAGTTTCGCGTCACAGCTCTGTGCTAATGACTCTCCTACGAGGTGCTTTATGTACAATTAGCAATAACTTTTAGGAAATCTATTGGGTCAACAAATAGTGTGAATACAGTTTGCAGTTCTGTTGCATATATTTTTTTTTAAATAACAACGAATCTTTAAATTAATATTATTAGTTTTTTTTTTACGCCTTTCTTTTTTTTGTTAGTGCCGATTAATCGCGAATAGGTTCTGAACCTAAAGAAGAATAACTTTTAATTTTGCATTAGCAAGAGCTTTTGCACCTAAATGTACAATATGGTGAGCAAATGTAGCAAGTTCGGAGCATGAAGCAATATGAATCTGGTGAATTGCAGTTCTTGAGGTTCGTCAGCACTAGTAAATGAGAGGTAGTACTTGTGCTTTTCGCAATCTACAATATCTCACTGAAACTTTTCCTTGAACTAAAGTTGTTTATACAAATTCTTGTACTTACTATTCAACCAAAAACACTTTCTTACTTTTATCATCCAAAACAACACAATGAGGAAGTTTTGGGACGAATCCGTTGTCTTGACATTCGTATCTATTGATTCCAACTGCAGGATGTTTTTCAAATGCGTCACATGATATATCACAGTAAGCAGGCTTATCTGTTGCAGTTTTGCAAACAAAGTCTCCGGGTCTTATCATCTTCACTTTGCAATTTATATAAGCTGCGAAACAAAAATAATAATTCATATTTAAGAATTTGTATTGTATTGAAAACTTATCGATATAATCTGCGAAACGAAAATAATAATTTATATTTAAGAATTTGTATTGTACTGAAAACTTATTGCGAACACTAAAAAGGATTCTTTACAATTATGGTACTTATACTCAGTATACCTCACATATTAATTGTTCATTTCCTTACAATAGCCTTATGTTATTTAAAACAATATGAAATGATCAAATTCAGGCTATAAAAAAAAGTCTTACTCTGCAGTTAATTATTTATTTGTAAATTAATTTCTAATTTTTAAGTCATTTTTCTGATAAGTACTTAATTCTTTTTTAACCTGTTAATTTTTTGTTTATAGTTAAAAAGTATTTTTTATTTTCTCTTTGTTTTTCCAGATACTTAAAAAGATATATATTGGTTATAAAATAAATTAACAGTATTATACTCGCTGAATTTCGTCTCTGATAAGATCTACCAGTTACGTGACGAAATTGCATCCAATTCTTAAATCAGATATCAGTGCCACTTTACAAACTCAAAAAATATACTAAAACTAACTCGTGAAAAATTCCTGTCATATGTTTCAAGAAAAACAGATCAATTGTAATTTGCAAACGTAGTAAATTATTTTTTTAAGCCATTAATCATACTTCAACATCGTTGAAGAGAAAAAAAAAGATATCTTAAGAGCAATGTCTGAGAGGAGGCTTTAGTATTAAATGCGTAGTTTATGTGCTTTCAATAATATAAGTTTAAAACATACGTTTGCAGTCTTCAAGTTGAGATGGTTTCCACACATTTTCTGACAGCTTACAAGAAATGTCTCTATAAATCTGCACTTTGCCATCAACTTGGAGTCCGTATCCGTGAATGCAGATCATCGTACAGGTTCTGAAATATGCATTTGTTTTAATAGACGTTAACCATTAAGACATATGCATATTACCTACATGCACTGCAACGTCGCCGTAACACTAAATGCCCATCGTTCATTCGCTTTTAACTTCCATCTACTGCGATGTTAGAAACTAATAGTGGGGAAATAACAATTTATTGATCGATTTCAAAATTTTAACTTAAAAATAACAAATTAGCAATTCGATTTGCATAAGCAAAACCATCAACATTGGTAGCGGGCTGACGCTGTTCTTCGAATTATTAATATGCAGGGCTAGTCAAATACGTTATTAATGGGGCGGTGATACAATGTAACCTCAGTAATCCGAAATAATTGGGGATGAGCTGTGTTCAGATTCCGGAAAGCTCGAATCAACAGGGAGGTCAATTTGAACTCTTGTTATCTGCTCAATAGAGTTCTGAAAGTATTTGTTTTAGGTTGATGTTAGAGCAATTTTATTTCAATTAAAGTTGAAAGCTTAATACGTCATCTGAAACTGTAGTAGAAGCAGTATTGCTGCAAGTATGTACAGTAGGACGTATCGGAAAAATCGAAATTTAACAGATCGTTTAACGGTAGTGCGGAAAAGTTGTGTACTGCCATCATTAACATGTGTGGAAAATCTTAAATTTCTAGATTGATATCTTCTGTCGATTCCGTGGGCCGAAAGTTTCAGAAATTGGAAGAAAAATTTTAAAATTTCAAAAATCAATAAATAATTCCAGATATTATCGATCAGTTTGGGGTTTCTCTTAAAAGTTGCTTATTTGAAACACTTTAAACATTAAAAAAATATACAGAATTATAGGTAAATATCTTCTGCCGCCTCATTTTGGTACTTAGCTGTGTAGCTGTTAACTGCTTGACAATTCAAAATTTTAAATAAATATTAATCACACATCATTTAAATAAGGACATAAATTCGATTAACAGTTGCTGACAGCCATTGGGCCAAATTTAACGTTCCCGGTTCCCGGCCGGTTAGCTAGACCTGAATAACAAACACCAGAACTAATGGCAGTGCAAATGTTTAAAAGGTATTTCTGATCTGCACTGACAATGGTGGAATCAGTGTTTGGCGCAGTTCGCATTCAATGCTATTAAAAAACACTAATTGGAAGCTTTTCGCATCCTTTGAGGTTTCTAAAATGTCTCCGGTGTTAGATGTATGGCCAGTTGACTTGCCGTATATGGACTCAAATAGATGTCATAATGGAAACTCATTGAAAAAAAATAAGAAAATAATCAATTGGACTGGTTTTTGGAGCTTCATTTCAAACCTGCGAATTACACCATTAAATACGCCTGTGTTCATTACAGTTCCGTCACATCCAAGAGCAACAAAGTTGCTAAAGCCACCCAATCAAGCACTTGTTAAGTATTCGTAAATGCTATTAGATCTATCGAAACTGGAACCACTTTCAGGAGTAACATGTCCCATGTACGTAGAACTAGGATCCGATACAATAGAGCAATTTGCTTCCACAATTGTTCTTTGGAACTGCATGTCCTCAAGGGCTTCTAATTTTAAATCAGAATCGCTGGAGGGTTCGCCCATCAAAATAAAATCCAGATCAAGTGGAACAATGCAAAATAGTAAGCTTTTCACTATTTTGCATTGAAAAAACGGTTTTCCTGTAACCCTGAAAGACGTGCCTGCGATTTGTGCTATCTAACGTTGTTATTTCTTATAATACTAAATAGGAGTATTTCACACTTTAAGGCAAAATGCCAAACCTAGCTTCTCTTCATTGTGCATTACACAAAAAAAGAAAAATTATGCAGAAAAGGACCAAAATGTGTCAAAATTTCCAAAATTTGCTGCCGATGAGGCGGCAAGAGATATTAACCTATAATTCTATACTTTTTTTATATTTAAAGTTGTTTCAAATAAGCAACTTTTAAGCGCAACCCCAAAATGATAGATAATATCTGGTATTATTTATTTATTTTTGAAATTTTATCATTTTCTGTTCAGTTTTTGAAACTTTCAGCCCACTGAGGCGACAGAAGACATCTATCTAGAAATTTAAGATTTCTCACACATGTTAAGGGATCTAAGAATCCTTAACCTTCAAAAGTTTCGAGTTTCTGGAAAAAATATATGTTATGCATAATTTATTTCCGAACAATATGACCATGCGCAAAAAACTTTTCAAGTTATTGAAAAAATGGCCTTCCTCATAGAGATTTATGTTAACAGCCTCTTTTTCTCTGGTTGCGTTTACTCAGTTGTCCCGTTTTGCGTGCGTGATATATCAGAAGGTCTCTTATGTATATCCGTAAAACTTTTAATGCATGTTCGTCTGGTTTATTTTTATGACCTGAACCTAAATTTATTTATTTATTTATTTATTTATTGAAATTTTATGTTAATATAAAAATTTAAAAAAAATAGGTAAAAATATATTTTTTTTAATATTAAGTTTCATCTTTAGTTAAATTTAGGTTCAGATACAATAATGAATCAGACAAACATGGATGAAAAGTTTTACTGAAATACGTAAGAAACTTTATGAGATATCATGGACGCAAAACGAGAAAGCGACACCTGAGAAAAAGAGCTGCTTTTAACATAAACCTCTACGGGGAAAATTTATGCATTTTTACTATAACTTGAAAATTTTTTTGGGTATGGTAATAAATAAAGTGTCAAATTGTTCAGAATTAAAGTATGCATAACATATATTTTTTCGAGAAAGTCCTTAGACCTCTTAATGATGGCAGGACACAATGTTTCCGCACTACCGCAAAAAATATCTGGGAAAACTCGATTTTTTCGATACGCTCTAATGTACAATAAAGCATAAAGAATTACGAAGCGATTGTGCATGAGCCGGTAATATTTTTACTAATCCCTGCTTTACTGTCAGTTCAATGAAGAATGTCTTTTGTACAAGATGATTAATTTCTTACTATCCCGCTGTTGTAAACTTTTAATTAACTAACCATCACAGAAAAAATTGTGTGGTAAAATAACCTCAGCAAAACATAAACACAGTGCCTGTATAGTAAAAGAAAAAAGTCTTAATTGCCAAGACAAAAAATTAAGTAGTGGAAAATTCACTGTTGAGTTCAGTGTTAGTAAGGCTCTAACCGATGATCGGTCACCTATTATATCTGGATCTTTGACCAAGTGGGAACTTCTTTACAAATTTCCAACGATGTCGGAAATGCTCAATGTCTTAAGTCATGAAATACAACTTTTAAATGAGTGAAATGAGAAGAAATACGCAGAAATAAAGTTTCACAACTGCATATCAAGCAGAATTCACGACCTGTTGGTCTCATGAAATTTATAAAAGGATATATATGTGTCATTATCAAGAACTGTTAAGTTTCCAATATTCGTTACTTGTAAAAAAATAAAAAATAAATAAAAATTTAAAAATATATCATTTTTTATACTTTTTCTAATTATTTTTAGCTGCTATGCATTTTTAAGCATTGAACTCGTCAAAATTTACTGAATGTATTGTTTAGTTAAAGGAGAGCAATATCCACTTTATTCCAAAAAAAAAAAAAGATTTTAATACCAAATATAGTGAAATGTAGTTTATGATTCCATGACTTATCACCTCAGAGCAATAGTAAAATATGTAAGCTAGATATAACAATTAAATATCCTACTATTGTTCAGAGGCGACGATATACAGAGTCGTCTGGAATTGAGCGTACCTCCGCTTTAGATTCAACATCAAGTTAGAAACGTTTGAATATTTGTTATACACAGTTAATTTGAAGTCATGAGAGTCATAAACATCGACAGAACAACATGTATGTCGTAACACAGCTGAATTTTGTGCCATGTTCCCGAAGATGTTTTGCGAAGTTTCTAAGATTTAGAGATGTTTTGTCGCAAAATATCTGTTAAAACATGGCAAGGAATTCAGCTGTGCAGTAAATGACGATATTTTCTTTTTCTTTTCTTTTTTTAAATTTTGCAGGTGAAACAAGAATTAAAAATATAAATAAAAATATCCTTTTTTTTAATAGATCGTTTGTTTTTTATTGTTTTCTATTTCTTTTAAAAGATGATCAGCAAGTAATTTTCAAATAATTTGGTTCCACTGCTAAAGTTTATGGTCAAAAAAAATAGTCAAATTAAACAATTGAACTTTTTTACTGAGCTTAAAAAGCTACAAAACAGCGAGGTATTGTTTTTTTTAACAACATGTATACATTAAAATTAATTCAACGTATATAAATTGCATTGATAAGAAGAAATGAAGAATGTTGACACCATTAGTTTATATAGATATCCATAGATGGAGCTAATGGTCTTTGCACTTCTTTTCAACTTGAAACGCTTTTATTTCTTCCGTATTATAAAAGCATCATTCTTACCACGGTTCTATAACAGAAATACTTAATTTTTCTTTCTGATTTCATTTTAATATACTTAGGCAGAAAATATCATATTAAAAGAAAATGTATTTATGTATTTCATTAGTAACTGCGAGATGTAACATTTGCTCTTTGATTTTCAATTTAGACATGATTTTTTATAGCACAGAAAATGTTTATTATTTCATAGTCTTAAAAAATTAGTATTTGCGTTAAATATAAAGCAAATTAAATGCAAAGCAAAAAAAAAATTTTTTTTTCGGAAAATTATCATCTTTATTTAGATCGTTTTTTTTTTGAGAAAGTAGGACACAAATAGAGATATTGTATATGTATTATTTTAAGTTTTCTTTTAAATTTTATTTTTGTATCATCATGTAAAACAACATAAAATACATTAAAGCATATTAATATCCGTATTCCGAGATAAAAAATGGTTACAAGTCGGTAATCATACTTACATGAAATCAGGATACTGCCAGCATTTAAATTCCGCGTTGTCTAATTGGTGTAAGTCACAGGATCCAGTTTCCCGTTTTGGACGCTGTATTTCGTCACCTGAGAGTCAATCAAATTTATATCAGGAAATATTATCAATGAACAAAAAGTACAAACTTTCCTGTGTGAACAATTGCCTAGTGTGTGCTTATACTGTCTGACGTTTGTCATGAAAAATTGAAAGACTTTTAATTAAGACGATTGTATCTGAATAAGTCGATCAGGAGGGTATGAAAACAATTCTGCACGTAGTTTATTCATTTCATAGTGATTCCTTAGACCTCGGCTTACTTAGCTTAGCAAACATATTTAAAGTCTGTACGTATATTTACCATTTTATACATGCAGGGTGTTCTCTTTTTACCTGCAAGACCTTTATTTTCGCAACCGTTAGTCCTAGATGTATACCTCCAATTGCAAAAAAATGTTCAAAATCAGATGCAGAGTTAAGATATTGAAAGTTAGAAGCAAAAATAAAAATAAACCAAAAAAAAAAAAAAAAATCCTTTTATACGGGCCCCAGCTCCCGTTACTTATGTTTAGAGAAATTCTCCATTGAAAAATCACGTTTGACATTAGTACAACCAATATTCACCGAGTTATGAAACGCAGCGTTTTGTGACTTACACATCTTCACTCGCCATCAATAACAACTTTTGGGGGGAAATATAGCGGTTAACGCGGGTTTAAATTTATATGTGTGCATAAAGTGTGATTTTTGAAATTTTTCGAGGTTTCGTAGTGTGCTGTTGTGTATCATGGCAAAACATTTGCTTTTATTTTGGAATAGCAGTGAAAAATATAAATACTTATTTTATTTACTTCGACAACCTGACATTCCTCTGAAAGGGCGATAAGATCCAATCTCATCTATTGTATGATCCCTTAAAACTTTAAACTCGAGTATCTGCTTGAGTTTTGGTAGCACAAACGTCAAGTTTTTTGTGTCAGTAATAGTTTTCAATGGAGATTATTTCTCTAAATATTAGTTAGGAGACCTGGGGCCCGTATAAAAAGTTAAATTTTGTAATTTTTGGCTCATTTTTATTTTTGCTTTAAATTTTCAATATCTTAATCCTGATTTTAAACATTTTTGCAATTGGAACTATACATCTAGGACTAACGGTTGCGAAAATATAGGTCTTGCAGGTAAAAACGGAACACCATGTGTATGAACAATAACTGCTTTATCACAGATAGGCATAACATGTGAACGGTCTTCGTTTGTCTTCGACATCTTATAATAGATGCGAGTTGCCCCATTTGATAGGCACTTATCTTGTTGCGATGAATTGTTTATTTGACATTGGCCAGTCAAAGGCTTTCTGTGACTGACAGAAATAGTTTATACATGTGAGATGTGTAGTGTACACAACTTTCTCGGAGCTAAATTTACAGATAAATCCCTCAGAGCGTAGTGTATCAAGCATTGTTCAGCTTCTGGTCTGGATCAAGAAGTGTCGGTTGACGGTATCGTGTGTTGCTTGAGCTGAGTCAAACTCCCACTTAAGTAGTGCTAGTGAAAACGGAAGCCACACATTTATTCTTAAATGTGCTGTAAGTTATGACGAATAATATCTTGAGCTAGTTTTCTTAAAGCTTTTAGTAGCAACTACAGCAACGACAGTTTCTATTTTTTAACTCTTATTTGCCTTCATCACGTTAAAATTTGAGCATAATGACGTATCATGTTTTCCCTTTTTAACTAAATACACCTGTACATCATAATTGTCCCAATGGTTTTGCTGCATTGGATTCTGAAAGCATACACAGAACAATAATATTATTTTAAAGAGATTGTTTGCAACTTTCGCCATTTGGATGCAACTTTACAAATGCACAAGGAAACAAGTTCTTTATACTCTAGGCAAAAATGTATTTTTGAACTAACATATAGTCGTAGGAAAACAGTGCAATGCGCAATCGATTTTTCTTTTCAATTCTAACACAAGGGGGCTTCTCTCCGGCTCCCTTCGCTCTCCAAACCCCATTCACCACTTGAAGATGGGTTTGAGAGGGGTCGATGCTACCTGTGGCGGACAACTACTGATGATTTTATTGCCTTTACCCGTGGATGTCTTGAGGTCATCCTGGATGTTTGGCTCTTTAGGGTTTACAAGAGGGACAGGACGATTTAGGGCCACCTGGATGTCTTGTAATCAACGGGATTTGCATTGGCCTACAAAATATTTACAGTTCGGATGAGATATACAGTGGCCACCGCTAATATGAATCACGTTTGTTCCAAACAGTTTTGATTTCATAAAGCGGCTGATTCAAAAAAGCGGCTAATTTAAAAAAAAAATTCTTTTGTTCTTTTTTGAACAACTTGATTCACTAAAGTGACTGATTCAATTAATCAGCGTTCATTGTAGTAACAAACATACACACACACACACACATGCACAGATTTTAATAGTATAGGTAATGTGCCCAATTAAAACGTTTGTAAATAATTTAACATTGAATAATGTCTTTCTTAATTTGTATATCTACTATTAATGTCAGAGACCATAAAAAAACTAAAGATTAAATGGTAATGCAACAATATTGAAAACTAAAAATAGAGCCCTTGAAAATTCGAACCTAAAATAGATTTATACAGCGTCTGAAGTTTTATTTTTTTCTCCACTTCCTCTTTTCAGTTAGGGAGGTACTTTTCAAAAGATCTTGTCTTTTTCGATTTTCACACAAAAATTCTTGCTTCTCCAGGTTGGACGATGCTTTTTGGAATAAAAGTTATATCTCCTACGCTGGCTGCATATATTTAGATAGCGATGGTGCTCAAAAATATTCTGGATGCTCTTAAAACGCTAAAAGCCCCTTTACTTGGCTAAATAAACAGGTGCATGCCTCATATAGAAGAAACTGTGTTTCTAAGCATCGTAGTTGCTTATACAGGGTGCCCGCCTCAGTCAATTGCAGTCCCAATAACTTTTGAGTGGCAAAGAGCAAAAGTCATGTGACAAATATAGGTCTAAGCATAGTAAATTTTACAAGAGCTTTACAATTAAGCCGCTTACAGTGCCGCCTGATATAAAAACTGAGGGTTGGTGTTTTTATTTGAGAAATGGTATGATATTCAGGAGGAAAATAAAACCAATTATAAAGTCTTTCAGCGTCATCAAATTAAGAAAGAAACAACTTCTGCACAGTTACGTTAAAAATAGTAACCGTATAATGCATTATATCTATATGTCGTCAGTTTTTTTTTTTTTTTTTTTTTTTAGAATGGTCTCTGCGTTCACTTGAAATTGACCATTAGGCTTTTTTGGTAAGAATACGTTGAAAAATGAGTTGATAGAGCTTCTTCAACGGCATTATTACGTATGCGTATACCGCCGTGTCACTTGCCATGCTGTACAATGTGCAGTGGAAGAGCAGTTCCGTGCCCCGTGTGCTATTATGCTGAAATACACCATTTTGAGCATTGCAGATAAATGGGGCTCAATTTCAGCTAGTAGAGTTTTGTTCAGTTTTGTTCAAAGTGAGCAAAGAAAGATGTATTTTACGTCTAATATTTTAAACATTTCATTGAGGAAGAAATGCTTTTTTTTCAGTTTGATAATGCTAAACAATTTTTTGGTGCATTTACAGCTGTTTTTATTCCGTTCCTTGTACATTTTCTAAATTAAGAAAGCTAGTTCAAAGTTTTGTCACCAGATGACACTGTAATTGTCTTCTTTGTGTAGCGGAAAACATTATTCCACTCATATGACTACAGCTCCTGCTGTTCAGAAATCTTTAGGGCCGGCAACGGAAGTTAAAGGACATCTTGTAAACAAAAATGTGTGTCATGTGTTTTATTCATTCTAATAAAAATATAATGCTGTATAGAGTAATTTTGTGAGTTAATATGAAAATGATTTTAGTAAAAAAAATGCCTTTTTATATTGTATTTGGTGTCCTATACTATATTTTGTAAAAATATAGTATAGAACATCAAATGCATCGATATTTTACTATGGAAACTTTGGATCAGTTAATATGAAGTACAAAAAATAGTTATAGGAAATTTATAATGTGGCGCTATGTTTTAAACAAATTTATAAAATATTTTATTCTTAAATACAGTAAAAATGCAGACAGATAGCGTAAGGTGTAGTATAATAGCATAGTTCCACGTCTACGTGACAAAACTGTAAGGAAATTTTGTTTTCATAAGACTATTTTAACCAAATGACATTGTATTACTCTAAAGCTATGCCAACATTATATAAAAGTGGGAAACTTTAAACAAGCAATAAATTAAGTAATTATTAATACAACTCACCCTTTGAATTCACTATGAAAAAAATTGGAATTTCATCTTCAGCTACATCTCTTCCATACCTCTGATATGCTTCTGTAAAACATGAAATTACGCAGATGAACTTGTAGTACTAGTAGCTGCAACTACAAATTAACTTACATTTGCAGCAATTATGGAACAGCTACTAATAAATTACCACAAGTGCGAAAGGAGATCGTCCAACTGACATTAGGCATGGAAACCACAAACATTAAGTGTAAGCATATAGTTTAATTGTTTATATCACTTAGTTCCTAAAAGAAACTCATGAACTTGTTTCTAGACAACAAGATATACATTTGTTATTAGACCAAGTTTTCCTAGAGGAATGTGGGGCAAAGATAAATGTTAAAATAGTTTACGTTTGCGAGATCATCTACATAGAAATATTTAAACTGTGCTAATACGCATATTTTTAAAATCAGAAAAAAAAACTGCGAATATCGAGGATAATAAGTAAAATTCGAAAAGAACATGCTGGACTCAAGAATGATTCGGAGTGCGAACGTTTTTTATGTTAAAATTTGTATTCCAATATTGTAATTAAAAATCTATTGTGTGATACATGAAAAGCTTTGATGCCCTGTGGTTCAGTGGCGACGTCACGCTACCACACCACAGGTCCGGGCTCTATTGCCGGGTCGGGGAAGGATTTAGGCGTTCATCCCTTCAGCGGGTCTATAAAATGAGTACCAAGCGTGCTTGGAAACTAAACCCTAGGGGTTTAGCGTTCGGCTGACCACCTAACCGGAACATATGCCTAGAACCCCACAGCCCTTGGTCAGAAAGACTTAGATAAGCACAGTAGGCTTTGGTCCTCATGGGCTGTTATACCACTGGGTTTGGTTTTTGAAAAACTTAAGTTTATTGCTATAAATCTTGATGCTCTTGTTAATAAAAAGCCAAAAAATACTGAAACTTAATGTTTAGTGCAGTTTTTATTTATTTAATATTAGGCATACTTTGATTCTAAATGCGTAGCATAATTTGAAAGTGCATGCGGGTTATAGTGAATGCGTCAGAGTAAAAGAAAAATACATTTCTAATTCATTCAGTTATGGGTTCATTCAGATATTAATTGATGATTTTTTTGAATTACTTAGTTACTTCGTATACATTTATTTGTTTAATCATCATTCACCAATTTATTTAAACTTGTATTAAATCATTAATTAGTTTATTCATTTCTTTAGATCCTTCTCTAAAGAAAAATTCCTTGCGCAAATAGAAATTATTTAATTAAAAATATTTTAATCACCATTAAAGTGTCACCATGCATATGTTGGCATACAATAATATTTAAGTTACTGTATGTTAGGGTGGATTGAAAAAAAAAATATTTTATTTTATTTTATTTTTTTACTTATTTTTATTTTTTTTGAATATCCACCAACAGTTACGTATTTATTGATAAACCTTCTCGTTGATGTCTGGCCTGCGAAGGAAGTGCAATTTATTTGGAATAAATAGTAATCAACAACGTTTTAACGCACAAAAACAGCAGATTATTGCATGCACGTGTTTCGGAGTTACAAGGAACTCCGTGTTCAAGGCAAAGTAGTGATCTTTCGGAAGTCAAGCCATCCGGTAAAAGCAACTTGCTTTCCTTGGGAAGTTTCCTGTAACTCCGAAACACGTGTCTGCAGTAATCTGCAATTTTTGTGCATTAAAACGTTGATGATTACCCGCTTATTTTTCTGAACAAGGGTATTTATTTATTTTTTGTTTATTTGGATCTTTACGTGACTTATATTATCATGAGTAGGAAGAGCATAGTTTTATTTCATTTTATAATGAACTAAAAATAATAATTGAAGAATTGTTAAACTATTCCAGGCACACATAATATTGATTATTTGCATACAATAAACTGTTATGTAAAGAAATAATGTAAACGTTGATAATGGGGTTGTTTCCTTCAGTCAAAAGTAGCACTTTTTGCATGTTTTTAATTAATTTTTTAAAATGTCCGATTCTTCAAAAAAGGCGTGGTCTTTATGACGCCACAAATGCTGCACTATGGCGCATCTTTCTACAGCATTTCCACATTATGATAGTCAAGAAACGAATTACAATTGCGCTCTACGCTTGCTATCAACCATATCGTTGCCAATACACGTGAGTAAAGATGCGAATTAAATATTTTGGACCGTGAATGCCAACACTGATTCACATTTCATAAATTTGTGATGTCATCCGCAGAAACGTTAAACGATGAAAGAGCACCAATTCAAGTATTTTTTTATTTAATTTTAAACTTAAAGAAATTATTTAAAAAATTGTCAGATTCTAGGTTTTTTAGCATGCTCTTTCAGAAAAAAATACTTTTTAAATTTTGGAAGCGACCCCACTATGTGTTTGATGAGAAATGCGCCGTTCTTTACGATTTTGTGGAGAGAATCTAATCTTAGCAGAGGTACAAAGGATTGTTTCAAATTGATTACAGTTTATATGTGTATTGCAATAACAAATACTCGACGGTTATTCCAAAAAGTATTAAAACGTACAATTTTTTCCCTCCTCACCCTGAAGTATATCTAAAATTGAACACCTACGTTTTTGTGAATCCCTGTATATGCATGAATATTTCTCACAGTTTATTTGTGTATTGTATTTACAAATACGAGACAGTTATTCCAAAAAGTATTAAAACTTCAAATTTTTTCCCCCTCTTCACCCTGAAGTATATCTAAAATTAAACACCTACGTTTTTGTGAATCCCTGTATATGCATGAATATTTCTCACGGTTTATTTGTGTATTGTATTTACAAATATGCGATGGTTATTAGAAAATGTATTAAAACTTTCAATTTTTTTCCCTCTTCACCCTGAAGTATATCTAACATTAAACACCTACGTTTTTGTGAATCCCTGTATGTGCATGAATATTTCTCACAGTTTATATGTGTATGGTAATTACAAATACGCGACGGTTATTCCAAAAAGTATTAAAACTTTAAATTTTTTTCCCTCTTCACCCTGAAGTTTATCGAAAATTGAACACTTACGTTTTTGTGAATCCCTGTATATACATGAATATTTCTCACAGACATCTTGCTCCGAAGCGCATTCAATAACTCCTGATATATTATTCGTGAATGCCCATCTAAATTAATAAATAAATAGAAAAAACATAAACAAATTTCAAGTTGGTAGAAAATAACACAAATTAGTTCAAAACTAAAATAATGCGTCTGTTAAAGTTTATTATATGTATTTGTATGGTATCACATAAAACTCAATGGTATGAAAAATTTAGCATTTATCAGTATTCTAAGTAAGAAAGTAAATATTTATTGAAATCAAAAAATAGATCTGTTACGAATTTTCAATTTCTGCATTGTACTGTGGCATGACTCTGCAACATTCAAGAAGGGATCAATTAATAGCGATTATTAGATATTTTTGATTTCACTACATTCTCACGAGCAAAAGAAAACATTTCCCGATAAATTAAAAAAAAATACTAAAAATAAAAATCAGACTCTTTTAGCAGAACAAAGGAATAACAATCGACATTCAAACAAAAACTTTTTCTTATCGAAAGTTAGGGTCGAAAAGTAACCCTAACCTTTCTCTTCACTAGATGGTTGCTCAATGAGAATGTGAAATATGAAAAATAGAATGTGATTAAGCATTTGAGGTAGTTTCATTTCAAATCACGTGTAAAATGTTTGATTCCATTATTTAGTCACTTTACAAACGCGTTGAATTTTCCATGGGTGATTCCAAAGTCAAAAGTGTGCGATAATTTTGACTATTATCCTCTCATATTTTTATGTACATATTTATAATACGTTCCAAAAGTTTGAAATTGGTCGACATGGTCAAAATACTTTACTTGTGTGATAGGGGAGGGTGGCCCAAAGCGGGTAGGCCTTCGTATGCTCCCCCTCCCATGGTGTGGTTGCAACAATGAATACGTTTATTGTGTTTACCCGAACACTCTTGAATTATTACCAGTCCCAGCGAAGCAGCAGTGAAGCGACGTGGCGAAACCTGGCTTAAAATTAAAAAAAAAAGATTCATTTAAAAAAGTGAAATTTTGTAACTTGTGATTAGTCTAAGACCAGCTTATTTTTTTATTGTCAATAATATTAACTTATTCTGACACTATCCCCCTATAAAATACAATGGTCATTCCGTTTTTTTATTATAAATTTAAGGTTATAATTATTAAAATAAAAAACGTGGCTTTGGGCAAAGCGTATCGGGCAAAGCGGGTATAGGATTTAATCATAAATTTAATTAAAATTTCTTGAGTCGTGTCCTGACTTAGATTTTCTCTTTCAATAGGATAAGTATAACTTCAAAAATGTGTTTTTTAAGATGGCAATTAATTAGTCCATTAATTAACTCAGTTATTTCTTTATGTTTTATAAACAAATGTACTGACTTCTATTTGATTGTAAAATGTACCAAACCACAATTATTTAAGCTTACCCGTTTTGGGCTCAATGGTAAGGAAAAGCGGATTTTTCACTTGTTTGTTAAATTTGATAATAAATAAATATTGGGTTTGAAATAATATAAAAATCACTTTTTATTTTGAAGTTCAATAACCCTGCTAGGAAATAAAACCGAAATTGTGTCAACTCCAAAAGACGAGACTCCAAAGACGCGATTAAAATCCAAAAACTACAATTTTCGAACGTTCTTCGAAAGTTTACCCGCTTTGGACTACCCTCCCCTATGCTAAGGAAAATGTTATTTTAAATTTATATTTTAGTATTTTTTAAAAAGAAGTTTACCTTTCACCTGCGGATAATACTTTTGGCCATCAGCATGTTTCTGCATTTTTTTAAATTTAGTGTATGTTAGTTTTATTGTAGGGGGATGTGGGGCTAAGTGAAATAGTGGGGCAAAGTGAAATGGTGAAATATTTATTCCGCTTTTAGTGCACCTATCATACAAGCAATTTTCGAATTATAATTATCAATTTTTAATATCTTGTTCAACAGGGACTGTTAAGTTAGTATAAGGACTGGTTCCAAAAATCAACATTTATTGCAGGTATCATTACAATTACTTAACAAACTTCAAAATTCATTCCTCCTGCATCGATACACTTGTTCAGGTACGTCTGCCACTCTTAAAAACAGCATTGGAAGTCGGTTTCCAGAGGATACTGTTGAGAACCTTTGCCCTCCCCACTTAAACCGCCTCGATGGAGTCAAACCGATGTCCTTTGATCTCAATTTTCATTGCCAGAAAAAGAAACAGTCGGGTGAAGCCAGGTCAATTTCGTTGACAATAGTTGGACGTGCTTGAAAATAACTTTAACCTAACTAGACCTTTCGTGGAGCGGTTGCAAATTTTGACTCTTTGCACAACATGACAGTGCTGGACCCCATTTAAAAGCAGTGTAATCCAAGTATCTTTGTGGGCATATGATGTCTACCACTCCTTTTTTTTTTACTGCTTGGCGCATTGTTGGTCATCTTTAGTTAATCGTGCTTTAAAGCTATAAGTCGAACTTTCCTTTTTTTTTTAAATATTTTTTCAGAAAAGAATTTGACACCGTTGGTTGGAGAAATTTTTTCTTATTAATTGTACGACTATTCAGTTAGGCCAGAATTTCAGAGATCTAAAAATACTTTATTGCACTATTTATAATCAAATTCAATAACCCAAATATGTAGACAATTTTCTTGTGATTTGGAAAAAAAAAATGCCTTTGGATAAAAGCAAAAAAAAAAAAAAAGATACAATCAAATGCATGTATTATTTTTCCATGTTTCCATCAAAATAATTAAGTGAAATGGTATTTAATAAATAAACATGCTTACTTTGGGAATTTTAAGATTTGCTCTCCGTCGCTTCCCCCGCAAACACATTTTACTAAAGTGTCTTCACATGAACTCTTAGTAGCTTGATTCACATCAGATGCACTAGCAAAATACAATAAACAAACGGCAAAAGCTGCAGCGATTCCTGAAAGTATAGAACCGTGATTTTGCTGTAGTTACATTCTTATTGCAATCTTAAAAGACAATAATAGCATTTTTTGCCCATGAAACGCGTATTTGAAACCAGTAACATTCTATGGGCGCATAAATACGCTTAATTGTAAATAATATTTAAATAAATTCTAAAGTATACAGTTAACTTTGTCTTCAAGTAGAACAAAATCTACTGCTTTTTCGTTCTCAAATCACTTCAGAAGGTCGTATTTAGATTTCGAATTTTGCTTTAACGCATAGTAATATTTAAATTAATGTATTTTGCTTAAATTTTAGAATACTGACGCTACATACCCTCTAAGTGCTAGAACAATTAGCTCGTTTACTCAAACATGTAAGTAATTTAAATATATTTTTTGCAATGACTGCTATCAATTGGCCAAGCTAAATAAATAATCAAAATTAATGATGAAATTTGCCAGCTTTGCTTTGTAACAAGCTAAATTAGCATATGCGTATCGTTTCAAAAATTCACTAAAGAGCATATTTTGTAAAATTCAAAAACTCACTTTAGCGCAAAATATTAAAGATATGATATTTGCTACCACTGATGTTAAACAATATGATCAGATTCAGGCTATTAATAAAGTCTAGTGTTTAAAACTTGTTCAATCACATCTTATTCTTCAGGGCAGTATGTGCGCAACTTAGTGGTTTTCTTATTATTCAGAAATGAACAATTGCGGAAAAACAATTTTAATTTGTTTCCAAACCTTGACTCGTTTCTTTGTATTTAAAATCAAATTAGAGCCTCAATGCTGCATATTATGCGTTACACTTTATCGGAAAACAATGAAAAAAAAAAAACGAAAAATATATATATATGGTTTTCCCTCTAAAAATAGTGCATTTTAATAAATATTACAATATTTTTGCTCCAGGAATTTTGAAGAACATTATTTAAGGTTAAAATGTCTATGGATCAAAAATCATCTTCTCTAAGATATCTTACACTTTTTAGAATCATTAGAACAACTCTAGCCTTTTCCAAATTATGAAAACAAAACATTTTGAAGTAAAATATTCTTACCTAATTATAACAAAACATAACTAAAACTTGCTGATGAATTATCAATTTAGAATACCGTAGTTGCTCTTTTAGGAGTTTAATGTATTTTATAACTGATTCCTGCAGCTTTATATAAGGGGTCTAAGGACCTTTAAACTTCAAAATTTTCAATTTTCTGGAAAACATATATGTTATGCACACTTTGATTGTGAACAATTTGATACCTTATTTATTACTATACGCCAAAAACGTTTCGAGTTATTGTAAAAATCCCTAAACTTTCCCCATAGAGATTTATGTTAACAGTAGCTGTTTAAGCCTCTTTTTCTCAGGTGCCGGTTTCTTCGGTTTTCTCGTTTTGCGCGCATGATATCTCAGAAAGTTTTTTATATATATCCGTAAAACTTTTAATGTATGTTTATCTAGTTTATATTTATGACCTGAACCTAAATTTATTTATTTTTTTAAAATTATTTATTTATTTTTTTGAAATTTGGTAAGTTAATATCGAAAATTTCCAAAATTTTGGGTAAAAAAATATTTATTTTTAAATATTAACTTTAACTTTTTAGTTGAAATTTAGGTTCAGATCGTTAAGTTGTATCAGTCAAACATGCATGAGAAGTTTTACGGAAATATATTACAAACTTTCTGAAATATCATGCGCGCAAAACGAGAAAACCGAAGAAATCGACACCTGAGAAAAAGAGGCTTAAACTGCTGCTATTAACATAAACCTCAACGAGGAAAGTTTACGCATTTTTAAAATAACTCGAAAAGTTTTTGGCGTATGGTAATAAATAAGGTATCAAATTGTTCAGAATAAAATTATGCATAACATATATTTTTTCCAGAAAATCGAAAATTCTGAAGATTAAAGGTCCTTAGACCCCATAATCAAAATCCTTACGCGTTTTTGGTGCCATGAACTTTTAATGAAAAGAGATAATTGGTGAGATTTAATTACAGAATACACTATATTTATTTTTGTTGGCCTACTGTTTCTACTTGTAGTAATATGTATCTTTTTTCAGATAAACTTATAATATCGTATCAAATTTAATTTCAAACTTTCATTTAACGCTTTAGCTTTTATTAGGAAAAATATTCTTTCGAAAAAGTTCTCAAAAGGAAGTAACTATTTCAATCTTTTATAAAACCACTTCCTATATTTTACTTTTTAAACACAAAAGCTCAAATAAACATCATAACTATCCATAATATTAATAAAGGAGATAAATTTTTCATAATTGAAATTTTAACTATGTTCAAATAAGTATGATAAAGACATTAAAAAAAAAGGATAAAATGTTTTTGCTGTTCAAGTTACTTACTCATTTTGTTTTTCCTAATAGGTTCTCCAACGAAATAATTGCGTTGCCTTTGTACCTTGGGTAATACCGGGAATTGTGTCAGAAAATTGCTTCTACGCAGTTAAAAAAACCAGTGTTAAAAGAGCTATTTAAGTTTGTGATGCAATAACATATTCAAAATAAATTTGGAATGATTTATGAGATTATTTTTAATTTTATACGTATTTTCCATATTGATTTATGTGTAACATATAATTTATTATGTTTAAAAGCATTATAAAATAATATTTTGATGAATAAATTGAATGAAACCCTACGCAAGTGATTAACAAAAATTCCCCAATACAGTAGATTGACTTATTGGAAATGAAAAAAAAAAACAACTAAATTACTTACATTTAAGTGTGCCGTTTATGAATAAATGACTACATATAGGTATTTAATACCGCTGCGTTGCGTAATGAAACTTTATAATTAATATTTTATTTTAAAACTTAAATCCTTTCTTTAATAACAGGATTGTATTAAGGTCACGAAACAAACTTTCAACATTAGTAATGGTATGCAGCTAATAATTAATGGTGTTATATCATTAAATGAAAAAACATTGTTTGTGATGATTTGTTTGAAAAATGTCATGCACAAAATCTCGATGAGTTTGGTCGATTTAATGTTTTAGATAAACACGTTTTAAAAAAAAAGAACACATTTAATTTTGACTGATACCGTCCTGATGTAAATTCGTTTTTTGCTTTTACATTCCGCCCCTTTCCCGGCGTATATTGCATTTACTTGGTTTATAGAATTTTTTTAAAAATCTTGTTTTGTATATATAAATATATATATATATATATATATATATATATATATATATATATATATATATATATATGTGTGTGTGTGTGTGTGTGTGTGTGAGCAAAATGAAAATTAAAGCCGATTTTTGAGTGAATTTTTTTTTGCGAATACAATACTTCCTTTTTGGTGAAAGGAAGTAAAAATAAAATCCTCATGTTAAAAGATTTTTTTAAAATAAGGTGCACTTTTCCTATAACGAATTGCATAAAGCAAGCAGAGTGCTGATTATAAATGAATATACAGTAATAACCATGTTTTTAGTTTTGTAATTACAGTAGTAATTAGTTTTATAATTAAAATGAGATTCTATGAACATCTATTATCATATATTGCTTCTGCAACGAGTAATTTGCTTTGCTGGATCATTTTTCAATTATGAGAAAATTAAATGCGTAAATTTTGTTTTCTGGTAACTTCTTTAAGTATATTTCATTAAGTAATGCTAATTATTTATTCAGTAGTCTATTTTTTTCTGTTTTTTGCTCTTAAAAATTGATAAAATCAAGTCAATGTGTTTGACGGCATATCGGGGTATGAGATGAAAATGAGGTGTTTGATCTTAGTCTCTCCCCTTACAAAATTTCTGTGTGTGCGACTGATGGGAGTACATCATTTTTAAGCGTCTACCTAACTTAGTCCTAAGCCTCAATACTTAAGCATCAGTATACATTCTTTAACTGTATCGTAAGACTCTAATTTTTTAAGATTTGACCTAGATTATATTTTCTTCTTTTTTAGGAAATTCAGTTATTAGTACGGACTTGAGTTCAAATATCTTCGCAAAAGTATTACGAACCATAAATGTAAATAGGTACACAACTCCGTAGCGGCAAGCACTGGGCCCCATTGAACGAGTGGGTCTTGAAATAAGCGAGAAAAAGTGAAGCAGACGAAGATACAGCTGCAACGATGTTTGTATCCAACAAGTCGAACGGTATTTTTTTTTTCGCATGCGTATTTTGGATGCTTTCCCGTCAATTAGTTGTGCCCTACTGCTATGTAACCGGTTATTCGTTGTGTAT
This sequence comes from Uloborus diversus, assembly GCF_026930045.1. Lineage (NCBI taxonomy): Eukaryota > Metazoa > Arthropoda > Arachnida > Araneae > Uloboridae > Uloborus > Uloborus diversus. The sequence continues at coordinate 48,614,927 of NC_072736.1, forward strand.
CTAGTTAATGTATCTAGTACTATGTTACGAACGTCACTTTACTCATCTCAGCAATAATCACAACTTTTCTAGTACAGTATAATACCTTTATAACGCCGACCTGTATAACGCAATTCCCTATAAACCGCACAGCTTTTCAGAACTAAGTAAAAGGTTTTGAAGTTTAAAAAATACCTCTGTTTTGCCTTGCAAACATGAAAATTGTTAGACTAATTAAATTTTAAAACAATTTTTTGACTTTCCAACTTAATTCAAAGCTTTTAAATGAAAATTAGTATTCACAGTAAAAGAAACCACATGGCTCTTGAAAATGCAACTGTTATGCAAATCATGAAGCTAGCAGATGTTCAAGAGAATTCACTCTCTTTTGCTTGTGAAACATATTTAATTGCGAATGACTAATTGTATAATTGGTGCTTTAATATTCATTGCAGATAAAACTCATTATGAGGTGTTAATATATAGATATATTCTGAATGATAGTTTCAAAATTTGTGAAAGGACCTGTATAACGCCAAAACCTGTATAACTCAAAAGCTTTGGTCCCAAAAGGAGCGCGTTTATAACTGTCTTCTACTGTCGTCACTGTCTAGCCTTAATTTAACAGATCAGTACTATAGCTACGTTAGTTAAATAAATTGAATAGTTCAGTAAATTAGTTTCCATTGCAAAATTTAAGCAGTTTCAATTCCAATATTTACCTGGTATTACAAACACATTCTAATGGCAAACTTTCATCATATCGCGTAACGATTTGACTCAGAATTCGTTATTCCGTGGCAAACCCTACGCCTTCAATTACTCTCAAATCTTATATAATTGAAAACTGAGCGTATGTATCTATGTATGTACCTATGTATCTATGTAGTCATCTATGTATCGATCTCCAAGTTTTTTCTCCCGAACGACAGTGAACTGACCATCGAACCAGGTATCGATGGGTCCGTAATCTTCCCGTCTTTATGCTTGGCTATTTAACATAATCCTCCGATTATAATTAGCGAATGTATCAATTATAAACCATTCATTTTGACACTTAGATTTCGACATAAAATCCTTACTTTTCGAAGGTTTTCTTCCATTCAAATTATTACTCAGTGCTTCATCTCAACTTTCCGCAACAATGCTTTTATTAAAATTTATAGCGGTGAAGAAAATCATTGAGACGAAAGATCTGATGCCATTTTTTTATCGAATACAAGCAAATAATCGGTGGATTTGAAAAGTTTACTTTTTGGTTATTTTTCCGAAATCTGCCGCAATATTTCACTACATTTTTTTTTTTCGTTTTTTTTTTTTTTTTTGTTCAAGCTTTATTGTTGAACACGTGTCACTTGACATAACTTTTATTGTTGAGGTAGACCGTGCAAAGTCGGGCGCTGCAGCTAGTATATTTATAAAACATGTCCTCTTTTACTGGGCTCTCATCAATAGTTTAATTATCGAATTATTTTTATGAAATTATTTCTACTTCTCTATACGAAGGTTTATACATATGTTGCTTTTTTTTAAACACTCACTGCACTCTAATATGAGATCTTATATTAAGTCATGTTTTTCTGTAATTTCGATAAAGTTTGTTTATTTGTACCACTATACATTTAAATTAATACCCGCTGGTTCAAATATGTCAACACTTCACAGTTGAATAAACAGAACGCTTTTGTTTTTTTCTCAATTTTAATGGTCTTAAAAGTTTTTCTTAGATACATTGTCCGTAGTAACTTCTTTCTATACAGTTTCAAAAAAAAAAAAAAAACGTCTAGAAATGGCTGTTTTTTCTCTATTGGTAGGTGGAGTTTAATGACTGAGTTAGTGAACCATTTTTAACTACAAACCCCCTCCCAAACAAACCCCCGCACCCAAAAGTATAAACGTCACGTGACAACAAAAGTACTCCCAATTTTTCAAAAGGTACTTAAAAACATCAATTACAATGTGTTTACTGTTATGTGCCAAAAGCTACGGTAAATAATTTAAAAAATGAAATGGTGCTTTGATTTTCACCCATTGGTTGATCAACCTTTACTGGATTTTTGCGCTATGTTACTTTTTGATGTCATGTACGTATCAATTAAGATTATTATATATTTTCAATTTCAAACTATTCGAAATTGTTACGCATTGTAGAGCTTTTTTTTTAATTGACTTAAACATGTAATTTGAATTCAATTGTTAAGTGATCTTGTATTTTGCTTGTCTTGAATTAAAATAATTTAAAAAAAAAAACATATTTTTTTTCAAAATCTTTGAGTCGATTTTAAATACAGTAAGTTGCCATTCTCATTTTCTATATGAAGAATCGGTGCTTATATGTTATTTTTAGTAAGTAATAAATCTTTTAATTGTTATTCACAAATAATTTTGGAATGCAGATCGTTGTTTAAAGATTTTTCTCACGCGATTTCCTTCCACTGGATTCCGACGCATAGCGACATTGCTTGAAAGGAACATGCTGTCCTGTTTGCTATGAAAAGAGCTCTCATAGCCCAAAACTCAGCAAAGTTTCAACTTTTCAATCATTGAAGCTATTTACCAACTAGATAATTAAATATAATTTTAAACAGGATGTCCTGAAGATATCCAGGCACAGTTGTGACAATATCCAGGTATTGTACAGTTGTGAACGAAAACCCTTCTTGTGACCCTGAAATCCAAAGAAAGGCGGCTGTGGCCACCTTCAGACTGCTAACAGGACATGATTGTCTGCGGCCACATCTTCACAACATTGGAATTGCTGACTCTCCCCGATGTACTCTCTGGAACTTCGGTCAGGTTATGACCGCGAACCATTTAGACGTGTGTGCTGCACTTAGTGGTTTTAGTTCTATTGTTTAAAAGTACTGTAGAGCCCGTGCACTAATGGTATAAGTTTAATTTTTAGTGTAAGACATTAAAAATGTAATAATAATAGATCTTAAAAAACACTTATTTCAATCCGTTGTAAACCTCCGTTTGAAATCAGTAATCGTAATATAAGTACTGGTAACTTTTTAAATAATGATCGAGTTTTTAATTAAAAGCAGTACAATTTTGATAAAAGTAAAATTCAGTTTACTTTATGTTTTCTAACTCCCCCCCCCCAAAAAAAAAAAAAATCTGTTGGCAGAGAATGCTTTAACATTTTCCCTCCTTGATTTCCCATTTTCTTATTTTCTAAAATTACTTACTGCTGCCTAGAAAATTTACAAACTAATGTGAAGAACTATTAGAATAAGTTCAAAATTCTTTTATTTTCAGAATCGTTTGAATAATAAGGAAAAACTTATTACACGTAAATCGTTTTACAAAATGCTTCGATTTTGTTACATCAAAAGAAAATTCTCTCATACCTATTTTATTTACTTTTGTCTGAACATATTTTCAAGGGAACCATTTTTCGTCCGTAATTGAAGAAAACAAACAGCTAAACTCCAGACGAAAATAACTTTACCTCTGAAAACTAATTGTCTGAAAAATAAGTGCTAATGGGGAAAAAATCTAAAACCATTTAGCTAAGCAAAATTGAGCAGCAATCTTTGTTTTTTCAAAAAATTACTTGAGAAGTTAAGTGAGTGTTATACCATGTAGAAAAATGTTCGTTTATTTTTCGAAAACTTAATAGAGCAAAAAAATAATGGAATTCCTGAAAAAAAAGCAATTACTTCTATACAGTTAGACTTATAATGCTATTCTTGTAATTGTTAAAATAAATTGTAAATCTTCGTAAATATACAATATTCTCATTTATTTACTCCAAATGTTGCAATGTAATTTTATTTTAAAGACGTCATTATTTACAATTTTTTAAAAACTTTCTTTTGTATCCTTACGTTTTATCAATGCATAGCGTTGAAGTCGTTTGAAAGATTGAATTTATGTCGATTTGATTTATGAAACTTAACTGTTTTTATGGGATTTTGTTATAGATTATTATTCTCAAGAAAACGTAACTTTTGAATGCAATTATTTTTCAATTTCGTAACCATTTTGTTTTTCATTCCAATATGAAAGTTTTACCCACAATAAGTAGCCATAAACAATGGCCTAGCTAAGTTAATATTATTGTACTTATAAATATAAAAAAATAAACAAATGCCTTGTTCACGGAAATAAGAAAAAAGAAAAAACCTTTTAATAGTGAAAATTCAAGGCCAATATAATATCAAAGTAGTAATTTTGTTAATTGTGCAATCAGCTATTTTAATGAATAGTATTATTGGGTATATAATTTTAAGCTCTCTTAAAGTACGGCTGGATAAGTAGTTTCAAATGTATGTTAAAAAATAGTATTTAAAAAAATTGAGGATATACTGGCAATTTATAATTTCGGTAGAATTCCTATTATTGATGTTTTTCCACTCCATCATTTATTTTCACCTCAGAAATAATGACATTGATAAGGTATGTTACGGAGGTGAGATTGACGGAGGTGAGGAATTTTCCTTTACGAACTAACCGATACATTTTTCAGGGAAATTATTTTTTTCTTCGTTGCTACAATCGGCACATGTTAAGCATATGAAAACATGTTCTCTTCTTTTTTTACGTTAATTTACATCCCTGAAATTCAAGTTCACGGAGGTGAGAAGTCAGAATAAGCAAACTAAGTTTTTAAAGTAAATTCTATCTTCTTGTTTTTCAAAAAAAAAAAAAAATCTCATAACTTCAACTATAGCTAAATATAAACAAGGGGGCTCCCTTGTAGCATGGAAAATAAAATTTGATGCCATTACTGCCACGTGTTAATGAGGAACGGTATTTTGTGTTTAGCTAACGGAGATGACAATTTATTGTGTGACGTGACTCTTTGTCCGATTAAAACGAACGAAAACACAATATTAAAATATTAAATGTACTTAAACAATTAGTATTTAAACTACTTGTAAAAGAATTAAAAAATAAATAAGTATGTAGGGTAGACCGGGGAACATTTACGAGGATTTTTTTCAATGAATTTTCTAATTTTTATGTTCGAAACTAGGAAATTTTCGACATTGTGGTTTTATAAAGCAGTTAATAAAGTCAAAGTTTGTATATTCAATTGCTGTTCAGCTTGTAATTTTAATCGTAAAAAATATTTTTTGAGTCCAAGTCAGTTGCGTAAACTAGCCCCGAACACGGGGCAGGTTTACACATATTATAAAGGATAGCAAGGAGTAAGTAAAATAGATATTTAACCAAATTTAAATATTTTATGCTTCTTAAAACACTTTAAGAATAAGAAAACCCCAAATAATTAATTAAAGAACATTTTATAGTCATAAAATCATAGGACTTATTGCTAGTTAAAAACAGACACTATTTAGTCATTTTTTTTATCAGTTAGATTTTTCTAAAAAAAATAAAGTATTTCTTTTCGCATACTTGTCATGGGTCTGCGTTTTGACATCTAAGACATATAATCCTTTCTTGTCATTTTTTCGAATGGTTGTGTGCTTTCTAAAAATAGATGCAAGCACAATTTTCTAATTCGTAAACAGAATCGTTCATTAATTTCCTTTTTACAGAGTGCACCACTAACTTTTTCCCTGTCGCAACTTCGAGTTTCGTACTTTTTTCTTTGATGTCTTCTATTTCTACGTCAATGGTAAATTTTAAAGTAATCTCTACTTTTGTTAGGTTCGGTCCATTTTGTTGTTTCTATTTGTAGCTTCTAACTGCTTTTGTCTGAGGGCTTCTTTAATCGGTGTATCAGTTAGGATTCCGAGCATCCTTATTTTTTTTCCTTCCCTGGCTCTTAAGCTTTTTACGACATTCGCCTTTTTGCGCCAGGGTTGCCGCCTTCGGCGGCTGCTTAGACATTTTAGCGACGGTATTAATGTTTTTCTTTATGTATCGATATTATCATTCGCCTTTTTACGCCAATGTTGCCGCCTTCGGCGGTTGCTTCAATAAATTTCGTGGCGCTATCAATCAATCTATATCTGTCTATATCATTGGTAGTTTGAATAAAATATTTTCTAGACCTATCTCCAGTTCCGTCGTTTAGAATACTTTTAAAAGAGGGGAGGGGAGACACAAACGGCGTACGCATCATGCAAATTTTGTCGAAAAATAACAAAAAGCACTCCCACTTTTATGCGAAAGTATTGTTTTTTCAAAGTCATGGTGTGTGTGGGGGGGAGCATTGACACCCCGTTGAAGTTTTTTAAATGACGGGCATGTCTCTTTCTTGCTGTCCATCTCTATATCGACTTCTATATTTGTGTATCTATCTATCTATATGATTTATGCATATCTACCTCTGACAGTAATTAACAATCTTTCTTAATTTATATAAGTATTAATTCGAAAAAAAAAGCATTTTTTGTGCACTCAATCTCTATCTCTGTATCTACCTAACATAACCGCCAATCCGTAACAAAAACACAGATCCTGCAAAAAATCGCGGGCTTTATTTATTTAATCAAAATAGCCCGCAAAAAAAAAAAAAGTCTCTATGTTTCCCATAGTGTGGCAAAAAGTAACGCTTGCAAAAAAAAAAAAAAAGGTGAAGAAAAGGCAAACGATTTCAGTTGGATCACGTGATGAGGTAAATTCGGAACTCAGCCGGCAAGCGAACAGCTTGCGTTGCGTTCTGCATTAAAAAAATTGTAAAACAAAAACTATTGCGTAGTTTTAAAAACTTTTTTCTTCTGAAGGGGGCAGAATGTTTTTATTATTACCAACTAAAATTTTAGAATTGAGGGTTCAATACTTTTCGCAGGATGGTTTTCGAAAAAAACTAAATCCAGAAAAAAATGCAAATTAAAGGTTTTTTCAAAAATCTATAAAAAATACAAAAATTGCTTTATCTTCAAAATTTTTTCATTTATCATATTTAAAATTAAATTTCCTACACTATAGTACAAAAAATATTCGTCTGGCGTGGTTGGTTCGGGGTCTGTGAGGTTAAAAGTGCTAAAAAGTGCTAAAAATCACATAAAACATTAAAAGTTTTTTTTCTAATTAAAATATCAAAAATCGAGGCCCGAGGTGCACATCTTCAGCAAAAACTGCACCTGTATACCAAATTTCATCTTTCTAGGCCTTACCGTTTTCCCGGGATACGCGCCACACACACACACACACACACACAAACATCTTATTTTATTATATGTATAGATTAACTGTGTATTACTTACTCACAATAAGCTTCAAAACGCTCAACGCAAAACTTACCCAACTTAGTAGAAAACAGATTTTCCAATCCGCATGATAAACCAAAGCTCAATTGATGCTCAAAAACTTGTGAGAATATTGGCTAGGGAGCAACATTAATCTGATGTGAGTGTTGGCTCTCCAGTTATAACTCGTTTTGGAAAATCGGCACTGCGTAAAACGTGCCCAATGCGTTAACCCGGTCTACCCTACTTTTAACTAAGCAAGTTATTAAGCAACATAAACAGTCACACAAGGTGTGTGACATGCCACAGAGGTGGGAATTCACATGTTGTGAACCAAAAATATACTAAAATAAGAGTTAATATTTAAAAAAAAGTTGGCAGATTTTAAAAGATATATTTTAGATGAAATTAAAAACATTGTTAAACGAATTTTTCCTTAACGTTTTTACTCTAAAAGGCGTGTGACCGAAAAGTTACACTTTTTAAGAATGACCCTTATATTTTTGGAGTTTTTTTGCTTTTTCACTCGGTTTACATTAAAACAAGGCGATTTTTTTTTCCTGAGAAAGCACACTTCTCGCGAGAGTTCCAGATTCGTGCAGAAAATTCTACAAAATGCTATTATATATGCTATAATTTAAAATTATTTGTTCTCAGAATAGTTTGATGGGGCCCAACTCGAAAATAGTAACAGTTAAAACATCAAAAAATATAGAGTCAAATATTCTGAAAGAATAGTTGTTTCTAATTTTCGTAATACGTAGTAGCTTTCCTTTGTTCTTGGAAGAGTGTTGTAATCACGGCTGCAGAGTCGGAATCAAAGTCGAAGTGTTAAACAGTTACTGATTCTTGGGTAAAAAAGTCGTAGTCGATATAATCGAAAGTTTAAGATTTCAAGAGCAGGAGTCGGAGTCATAGTTGAAGTGTTAGAGAGGGATTGGTTTTTTGGGTAGTATAGTTAAAGTCGGGAGGCGGAGGTTAAATCGAGTCGAAATCGACAACTTTGCCAGTAGTTGCTGAGCCCGAGTCATACTGATTTTGGGATGAAGGAAACGAGTGAAAGTTTTTTTATCTTTACTCCAACTCCGCATCTCTGGTTCTAATAGTAAGAAAGTACATGCAAATAAAATTACTGCGTAATTCATCTAAGGGAGATATTTATCTGATGTCAAATAGTTGAAGATGGTAAGCGGGAGAGTAGGCCTTGTAGCTCTCTGCAAACTTTTTTTTCCTCCTAAAGAGATGAATGCTTTCGTATATCATTGATTATTTTTCTACATTACGAAACAAGATAGTTTGGAAAGGACTATCGTACAATGGTGCAACAAATGTGTTTAGAATGATACAAAACTTTAAGTAAAACAAAAGGGAAAAAAAATGCGCGGATCCAATTTTTTCGGAACATGCTAGAGTTTTGAAGCACTAGACATACAAAAAGAGTATTCTCCCTTGTTTATTCCCATTGCAATAAATTTTAAAAAATCTTAGTTCATTCCATTCCATTTAGAAATTATCAATCTACATTACCAAATACTTTATTTCGTGCAAAAAATATAATTATATTTTATCCGAAAAAAATATTAATAAGAACCTATAAACGAATAAGCTGTCACGAAACATTTCATGCGTACTTTAGATTGTAAAATAATTAATTTCATCTTTAATGAAACAAGATTTTATCGTGCAACTTTATCGAAGTCTTTGCTTATTTTTTTTTCCTCCAGGAAACGGAAGGTTATCTTTAACCATAACGAAATGCGCCAGCTGTTACCTTAACTTACATTCAAAAATTCAATATATTTCCACATGATATCTAACGGCACGTCCATTCATTTCAGGAAGATAGGGAATTTTTTTGTGGCAGTTCATCAAATACATTTGAATGAAATTAAATAGTTTTATGCACGCGAGCTTTAAAAACGTATCTTTCGTGTGATTTAAAGAATTGTTTTTCTTTGTTAATACTAAGATTCAGGATTAAACATTTTTTACAAAACATATTAGTAAAAAAATGTTAAATATGATCCAGTTAAAACAAGAGATAACGGCGTTAAATAACACACTTTGCAGATTACTCCATACAGGTTTTTCTGTGTTACAAAAATGAACCCTTTTTTTAATGCAAAGAAAATTATGTTACCGGATGTCTGTTCTTCCATAAGCTCTTTTTTTTTTTTGTATTGAAAAAGGCTTGCAGCGCCGGAAGATGTTTCTGCAGTAATCAGCAATTTGTGCTAGTTGAGGTTTTCATTTCATATTTTACATTTTCAGCTCAAAAGCATTTGTTTAACTTGTTATCAAGGTAAGTAACAATGCAGTAGAATTTCGTTTACCGAGCCCTGCTTGTCCAAAATTACAGTTAAGGTGCTTGTATAACCACCTGTATCAATGTTCTTAACCCTAGAGAAGTCGCGCTTCGGTCGATTCTCCTCCCGTTGCTCTATCCCACCACCCCTTATTCTAATAATGGGGCCCATCTGTGTAGCTGAAGGTCAGACTATCCCCGACCCACACACTTAGTTCTGAGAATTTTCTTCGGTATTTCAAGGTTGCATAGCTTTTGCGTCTCACGGATCGCTACGGGGGGGGGGGAGACCGAAGTGCGATCACTAGCGTAACAAGAGGAAACGCGACTTCTCTAAGGTTAAACTTACGTGCTATAAATTGTTACACATAATAGTAAATTATCTTACTTACATATCACGATAATGTACAATGTAAGGTGCAATAATGTGTAACAACTTCGAGATTGTACTCAAATATTCATTCTTTTACCTTAAAGGGAAACTTAAAACTACTTAAGATATATTTGGGGCTCTTCATTTTAGTTAACACATTTACAGTTGATTCATTAGCGATTTTCTAAGCAAGAATTCACACACTTAATGGAAGTATAATGAAGCATTATGCCGAAGTTGGAGAGTGTTGAAAAGAACCATCTTTTCTATTCAACAATATAAGATACAAATAGCCTCTTTCAGTATTCCTGCTCACTACCATTTTTCTCTGAGAAAAATGTTTTAATTAAAACAAGAAGCTGGATTTGACCTTTAATCGCACTCCTTTCTTGAAAACAGCATTTATCAATGTTCAAAAGCTTGTAGCTTAAAGTAATTTAATGGGAGAAATGGCATTAAATACTTTACTATAAACCAGTAGTTGGTGTCTTGGCGTTTCCGCCAGAATAATATCAACCAAATTAGCCGTTCAGTAAAAAATAAAATACTCCAAAATGGTGGATCATCTCTGTAACACGAAGTGTCAAAAAAAGCACGGTTCCCCAGTTGGAGGTCATTTTGGAGTCCACATTTTTTGTCATTTTGAGGTATCCTACATCCTCATGACTTGCTTCTTGGAAGCTGAAAACTTGCATAAATTACTTTTAAAAGCAAGTCTTTGTCTTTCTAGACCATTCTCTAATTCAGATATGGTTGGATGGGGTCCACCAGGTCACTTGGCAAAGAATGAATCTATGATGTTTAGTTTTTTCAGCAATTTTTACGCAGCTTTGCTACGTGTTTCCTCTTAAAGTCGATGTGACTCAGCTTAAATAAAACCGAACTTTTATTACCTGCAGTGATGTTCTAATGCAGAATTTTTTTTCCTTCATACTATGACGTAGGTCTGACACTCATGGACTGTTTCATTAAAAGACTTCATTTAAAAAATAATAATAAACATGTTTAGAAAAGCAATATGTGTTTTCTGTTCATTGTTCGCCGAAAGCGGCGAAAAAAACCTTTGAAATGGTGCCTTATATATGAAGTTTGATTATTTTTGGACAAAGGTACGACGTTGTCACAAAAAAAACCCCTTTGATTAAAAAATTGTAGTATAATAATCAAGTAGCTATTATCAATGCTATGATACGGAAAAATGACACAAGTAATACTATAATTACATTATTATTTTTCTAAACTATAATTGTTCAACTGTAGTGCACGCGTAAGCTTTTATGTATTATTCGAGTGGCTCTTTCATGTAAATATATGTATTAAACATGATTTTAAGTTTTACGCAAAAAAAACTAAAAGGTGTTAAAAACCTGATATTTATTTAGAAACAACCTGTATTTTTTACCGGAATTTTCTATTTTCCTTACCTTGGGAAAGCAAAACGTCAATTTTACACCGAAAACACATAAATTTTCGTCTAAATAGCTACCCACACGTCAGTTGCACCGTCTTAAAAAGTGATTTTTTTTTCGGAAAATATAAGAAGTGAAGACTTAGCTGCTTAACTCTTAGACTTCAAGGCCAATACAAACATTGATATTAATACTAGTGGTTAAGCAAGCTAAATCTAGTACGATCGCAATATATAAAAATACGAGGGATATTTAAACTATCAAACTAACCAAAAAGGGAAAAAATGCACACTGAGCCGTAAAAAATAGTAACAGCAAAAACAGAAAGTAAAGTCATAATTACTCTTTGCTTAATACTTCAAAAAGGACAGCGATTAATAATTGTTGTTTTAAACGGATTTCCATCGGTCCTACGGAGGTTCATGTGTGTTTTTTATATGCATTGTTTTTTAATTTATCCACACTGCATTATTAAAATTTATTTGCAACATTTTCAACTGTATTTCGAATTTAACTTCATTATACGCTAAAGATTCAGAAAAAAATAATATAATATTGAACGGATCATATAAAATTTATATCGCTTGAAAAAGGGTTCTTAATGTATACATGGCGCAAATATTCATGAACATAGCTTTTACGATTACTTATTCTGACGCAAATCATTCAGAACTTTATTTATCATTCAAAACTAATTTTGTAATAAATAATAACATATTCGTTTACTAAATGAATGTATGTGTCATTCTGTGCAAAAAGAATCGGTTATCATTTGGGTAAAATACAATTTCAAAAGGATTATTGTCATACTGCTTTCTAAATTGAGTTTTTTCTCCTGCTGAATACAATTGATGAAGTTGCCGCCGATGGAGTTTAGGGACATTAGTTGTTTTTATTGGAAGATAACTTCATGAATATAGATTAATAATTTAAGAATATATAAATAAATAAACGTTACGCAAATACAATCAATAGAGCATTCTCCTCAGATATATTTTAAAAATAAATTACGGTGTCACGCTCTGTTGTCTCTAAGGTTATAAACGAAAACAAATTTCATGCACTAATATTTATTATTTTCACATTATTTCATGGAGTTGTAAAACTGCAAACGAAATTCTTGTCAAACTGAGCAATTATTGCGTATTTCACTACGCACTTTTAAGTATATAAATGGAAAAACATTCTGTAAAAATGAACTTATGTTGAAGACGTTATGTATTTTTTTATGTATGCCTATTTTTTTCAGTTTTTATCAATCAAATAATTTCTGGACAGTCACCTTGCCTAGTGGTCAGAGAAGTCAGACTGCGATGGGGAGATCCCGGGTTTGAATCCCGGCTCGAGCATGGATGTACTTTCTCTCTCTTGTCCTTGTCCTTTCTTTATGTGAATGTGTTATTGTTTTGTGAATGGTTGCCTATTCCATAAACGGGACCTTATGTAGTTTGTGTACTGTGGAAGTTGGATTTCACACCAAATTACGATGCAGTTGGAAAAGTGAAGCAGCGCACCCCAAATTGCCAGCCTAGCTGACACAAGACAACAACAACAAATTTTGAAAAAAATTTGTATTGTGCATACAACTGATGGCACTAAGCAACCAATATTAAATTCAATTCAATTAGATTTTGAGTTTATAATGCATTTGTAAATCAGACATTTGTGTATAAACAAAAATCAGAATCAAAGTGGGTTCTGTTGCTCTTAAAAAAAAGTTTGATAATGAAATCAAAAAAAAAAAAAAAAAAATATTTGAGCGGACTTTATCTGATCATTCAACTGATGCATTAATAATTACATACATGACACATATGCATCATTCGCTCACGCGTACACAAACACAACCAAACACAAACTCCCGACCAGACACACTTTGCAGTCACGTGTTTGCTAATACCAATACAAAATCAAGATAAAAATAGTTTTATTTTTTTAAATTTCGATGATTAATTATCCATTTAATTGCTCTGCTTCAATATTTCTCTGGTTTAATTTAATATAAATCGTTCTGAGAAGCAGAGTCCTATTAACAGTTGACTTTCATTGAAGCCAAAATATGTGTAAGAATAACTCCAAGACTACACCTAGAAACTACAACTATTATGTCAAGAACTAAGTTACATTATGGCGTAACAATTTTATTTATCCCCTTAAAAAAATGTTGTTTAAGATTTCTTACTATTTTTAAGTAGAAAATAGGTTTCAGATTTTTGTTTAACAAAGTCCTTTTTGATATAAAATTCAATGGTGCGAAACTAAATTAGCAGAAATTTAAGTTTGAATAAGAGAAAACAGTTCCATAAATATCTAAGCACACAATAGTGCACAAAAACTCTTCTTTGCATTTCCCCACTTTACGTTAGCATTTTTTTTTATCTCCTTAATGCTCTTGAGCAAACTATAATGATAAACAATGCTTACACCGGTTGATCCTATAACATCGAAAGTCGTATGAAGAAAGGTATATATAAAAAAAAAGTAATTTTTAATACAAACGATAGGCTACTTGGAAACCTTATATACTATTTCGACATGAGGCACCATTTTTATTTCCCTTGTTAACTGACTTTCATTCGTTCTAAGTTTATAGTGATATCAAGTTGGTTCTTTGCTAACATCAGGATTTTTTGCCGAAAGTAAAAGCTTTTCATGACAAACGATTGTGGTGTTTTGACGAACCAAACACGACAAGCATGAAATTTTAATTTCTTTAGGGTGTAGTGAGGAATGTGTGTCAAGTGATGAATACTTATGCGATGCCAACTTGCTGACGTTCGTTGAAGGATGGGAGACGTTCAGCACATTATTCTTCATATTACCCACCTCATGCGGGCCCACGAGAGACGGGCAATCATTTCTATTCTCTAACCTAAACAGTGCAACTGACAATAGCTATTTAAATATCATTGTCTTGATGGGTAAATCAGGGTTTAAGGATACATTATTCAAATTCACAGAAACAGCATTAAAGAAATTTTTTTCGAAATAATTAAATGAATAATTTTAAAAACTTTTTCAAAAATTATTTTTTTTAAACCTTGGAAAAAATCATCTTGACGACACGACTAACTACAAGCTGCTGAATGCTCATGAAATATGACCAAAATAACATTCCAATAAATATAGTATTGCCTACTACTTAAATGATTTGTAGTTAAAACAGATAGTATTTTTTAAATAAATTAACAAATAGCTGCATGCGTGACTTTTGGATCACGTGTAAAAAGAGTCATTTAGCGCAGGGTGGCATAAAGCATTTAGGCCTTCGTATGCCCTCCCCCCATAATGTGTAAGCAGGGATTCATACGTATGTTCTGTTTACATGAACACCCCTGAGTTTTAATCAGTTCCAGCGAAGCATCAGTCAAGCGATATGGCACAACCAGGCTTAAAATTAAAAAAAACATGATACGTTTCGAAAAAAATATGAAGTTTTGTAACTTGTGATTAGTCGAATACCAGCTTATTGTTTTGATTGTCAATAATATTACGTTATTCTGACACCATCCACCTACAAACCACGATAGTCATTTCGTTTGTTTTTGTTTTTAAATTTAAGGTTATAATTATTAAAATAAAAAACGTGCCTTCGGACAAAGCGGGTATAGGATTTAATCATGTATTTATTTATAACTTCTTGATTCGTATAGATACTTAGATTTTCTATTTCAGTAGGACAAGTATAACTTTAAAAAAATATTTCTTAGGATGGCAATTAATTTGTCTATTAATTTAATCAGTTATGTATTTAGGTTTTATAAACAAATAAGCTGAATATAAATTGATAAGTACAACTTTTTAATATTTTTTTAAAATAATGGCAGGTAGCTAGTCAATTATTTAATCATTTATAACTTCATATTGCATTGGCAAATGTACCAAATCACAATTGGTTAAACTTACCCGCTTTTAGATCCTTGGTAGCGCAATGCGGGGTTTTTCAAATGTTTGTAAAGTTTGATAGTAAATAAATATTGGGTTTGAAATAATGCAAAAAACACTTTATATTTTGAAGTTCAAGAACCCTGCTGAGAAATAAAACCGAAATTGTTGCTACAAAAAATTCAAAAACTACAATTTTCGAGCGTTCTTCGAAATCTTACCTGCTTTGGGCCACCCTGCCCTATGTTCGTAAACTTGATTGTACAAGTGTGCTGCATAATTCACAGTGCAATATTTTCAAGTTTTGCAAAACACGGTGTTATGCAAAAAAAAGGTCAATACACCAAGCAGTAAATTGAGAAAATTGAATCTAAAGTTAAACATTGATGCTAGGTTTTAAAGTCGGTAGGCGTTTTGTTCATTAGATATTTTTTGATATTAATACCGAATTTGGCTGATTTTTTAACAACATTTTACAGTATGCGTCAGTTTCTTTACCAACCTATATATTCAACTCATTTTTTGAAAATTTGTTTGGGTTTACTCGTTTTTTCATAACATCGTCCACATAAACTGCCCTTCAAAACATATAATTAAATGTAAGTCCAAAATATCCTTATATAAATTCCAAGGTATAAAGTGTCCAAGAAAACCATTTATTGATATGTTGCATTTTCGGTTAGGAATTTCAAGTATTCAAGCAATATAAATGTAAATTTTCAGGAAGACTGGTATTTTCATTGTGCTGAAAAAGACACTGTAAGAATGAAAATACGTAGAATTTATCTATCCCATTTGTATCCTTACGTTCTTCACCAAAAGTAGAATTTTGAATTGTGAGTTTTCTGACAGTTTTTTTTTTTTTTTTTTTTTTTTTTTTTTTTTTTTTTTTTTTTTTTTAACTCTGCCATGTGCGTCACTTCGATCAAATGTTTAGATTACTCTCAGCTTGAAATTTATGCTGGTATTGAAGCGATTGTGACAAGTGCATGTACGAAAAATTTGTTTTGCTGCAGAAAAGCGTATTTGCAACAGCTGCATGATGCAGTGTTTCTCTACGAAAAATAAGTTGAAGATGAAATATCATTTCCTTGAAGAAATACAATGTTTATATTCAGTAGAAAGATTAACGATATACAGTATTTCTCTTTCGGAAGTCCGTATTTTATATTAGACTAAAAACGCGAATAGAGAAATACAGGTGTTCCTCGTATAACACGGTTAATTCGTTCCGTGTGGTATCGAAACCGTGTTATACAAGAGTTAGAAATAATGTAAATAAATGACTGTGTACCGTGTTATATCGAAACCAAGTTTCATATAAACTAGAGATGTGTAGTTTATGAATGAACGGATAAAAAAGAACGAATCTTTAAAATGAACGGATGCGTTCGTTCACTTAAAAAATGAACGACCGTTCTTTTGAACGGTGAGCAGTTTGGAACCTTGTATTGATGCACTTGTGATAAAGTCACTTTTTTTTTCAAATCACATTTATCTTCAAATTTTCGAATGAAATTTAATCTCAAATTTTCCTTTTTTCAATGCAGTACAATATATTCATTTCGAACCTTTTTACTTTCCGATTTTTACTCATCATTTTTGTTTAATGGTTGCAAGTTCATTTACAATTTTCCAATCTATCCATTAGTAATGTTTTGTTTAACTTGTTTGGGCTACTCACAAAATATTTTTGTTACTAGCAAAATTTACTAAGGATTATTGCTGTCTGGTTTTTTTTTTTTTTTTCATTTAAAAAAGTGTTTGCTTTTTTTTTTTTTTTTTTTTTTTTTTTTTTGTCACCGGTGCTGTGAAATAATTTTGAAGCTCCCTAATATTTAGATAAGTCTTTTTTTAAACTAAGTTACTCCGGTACTCCGGCTGAGCTACCGATGCATTTGCTGTTACTTTTTTCGTTGAACATGGTTTCTTGGTAATACTACTATATGTATACTAGGTACGTCGATGTTTCAAGTAGCAAACACTGTAATACTTTTTCTTTTAGGTCAAAGAAAAATGTAAAAAAGTTTCATATGATTTGAAAAACGGCAACCTGTGTTAACTTGCGACCGATAGTATACATAAACCAGATCTGATGTTTACTAGGTCGAGTAAAAAATTATTTTTTTTTTTGGAAGTTCGAAATTTATTTTGATAAAACGCTGACCCTATAGTCCCACATGTACAACATAAATATTTATCCAAATTGAAATATATTTAAGCGTCTAGCAAGAGGCCTAAAATTCATGATCTTATTCAAATATGGATTTTTTTTTCGATTTATCTTTTTAAAAAATATATATACGTTGCCCCATAATAGCAAGTTCAAAAATCATTTGCATCATCATTTGCACATTTTCAAATTAAAATCAACAAATGAATAATAATAAAATAATAATATATTTAAAATGAAAAATTTAATTTAAACTTTAAAAAAAACCATATGGGAGACTTTTGTATTGTAAGAGAGTGAAAATTTTTATTTAGCACTAATCACCGAATTTAATGTTTATATTTTTCTTGTTAAAATATATCTCACATTTTTATATAAATGTATAGAAAAAACTCAGATTTTTGATAAAAATTTCAAATTTTAGGCCTTCTGCTGGAAACCTAAATATTTTTTCAAGCAAATTTATTTAGCAAATTCACTACTGTTAATACTAGAGTATATTGCTTTTTTAATTGTTATAAAAGTTTTTGTGGGATTTCTAAAAGTGAACCAACGTACCCAAGGTTCTTGGTCTTAAAAAAGACGTCCTGATTTTTTTTACAACAAAAATTAAACTGCTAGTACTTAAGAACTAAAACAACCTATTTTAGGAGAGGAATTTAATTTATTGCTTCATTCTTCATGAAAATCATTTAAAAAAAATTGCTTAGTTATGAAAGTTAATCAATCAAAAATAGCACTGCAAAAATAACAGTTTCTGAAATTTGTTCAAAATAACTGTAGCATATGATTTGAAAAAAAAGAATTGCAGAACTATAGGCGCTACTTTTTGTTGGTCGCAAATAAAAAAAAAGTATTAAAATTATCAAGGCCAGTCTAACGAACCCCAATTTCTCCTATTATCTTATGGGATGCTGACTGATCTGGTGGTCCTGAATTTCAGTACATTTCCAGTGTGACATTTCAAAATATCCAGTGTTATATCACACAAAAAAAACTTTCGCGATGAAATAAAGGAACAAAGTAAGGCATGTTAGATGTCATTTAGTACAATGATATTAGGGCCATTTAACGAAACGAGCTGATGCATTTTTAATGTGATTCAATAGTTTACTCTCTAAATATCACCAACAGTGGTCAAATTCAAACCAGATTGAAAAAAAAAATCGCCAAATTTGTCGCAAAGTTGGTGAAAAAACTTGGCGACCAAAAGACTTGGCGATCTATCGCCAAGTATGTTTGGCAATATATTCCCAAATGTTTGCCAAATTATAACACCACTTGAGTTTACATCGATATTAACAATGATTTCCCCCCAAAAAGGGGGCAAAGTCCCCTTTAGAAACACCCAAATGCAACTAAAAGGGGAGGCGCACAACTAGACCACACTAGGAGTCTACGTACCAAATTTCAACTTTCTAGGACATACTGTTCTTGAGTTATGCGACATACATTCGCACATACATACGTACATACAGAGAAAACTCGTTGTAAATAACTCAGGAATCGTCAAAATGGGTATTTCGCGTGTCTGTACGTTCTTAGGCACTTATCCATGTGTGATCGAGTAGAAAAAAAAAACCTCAACATTCATTCGGGGATGAGCAAAATGGAAATTAAGGTCGATTTTTGAGTGAAGTTTTTTTTTTTGCAAATACAATACTTCCTTTTTTTTGAAGGAAGTAAAAATAGATCTTTTGTGCTGTACATGAACGATCAAACATTTAATAATTAAATTGAATTATTTTTACTGGAAATGAACAAAATCTTGTTGCTTAAAAATATATGATTCCTGATGCAAAAAATGTTGCCTTTTTTAATTCAATTAGAAGAAAATTTATCTCACCTTTCAAAATGCAATTTGAAACATTTTGGCTTAAAAACATCGTCTCTCTAACATGTCCCGCCCCCCCCCCCCTTAAAATTTATCCAGAAATTGTGATTTACCGAAGATGGTCCTGTATTAATCACTTCAGATAACCAAGGTTCTACTATAAAAGTTAAATTACTAGAAAAATTTGAATTAAAACCTATCATTTCTAATTACAAATTCAAGACTGGAGAAATCAACATATCACTTGGTCTGTACCAACAGGAGCCCCCCCCCCCCCTCTCTAAGAGCTTGGATGCACCTCCCCTAAATATCCCACTGACATTCCCCCCCCCCCTGCAAAATCAAGAACCTCTTCCCAAAAATGAGAAAAATACCCCTCAAAACACCCCTTAAAAACTTCAATGGCAAAGTATGTGGCATGATCCCCCCCCCCCCAGGTGGTTACCCCTCACATATATGATGAAGAAATATTCATAACAGTTGATTTTATCATTCAAACTATTGAACAATGAGATAGTATTGTTGTTGTTTAGACTCTATAAACAATAATTCAAACAATACTCAAACGTGACAAATATGTCGAGTACGTAACATGTTCATAAACGTGCAGTTCTTTAGTAAATAATTCCGAAAAATATATTTTTTTACTTTAAAAAAATTATTTTGGTACTTAAATGTATTATAGATAAACTGAGACATAGTAAAAAACCTTCATTACGTAAGAGTAGTCATTACTTTCACAGGAATTTTGGAGATAGTTTAAGCAAAAATTTCCATGTGTTTTGAGTGTAGAGGCCGTAACATGCTATATATATTCCTATATCTTTAGAAATTCAACACAAATCTAAACTTTTTTTAATGCTATGACATAAGTACACACAGGACTAATAATTTACAAAAAAAAAAAAAATTAACTTTACTATTTTCACTAATCATGAGTAGGACGCTAAAACATCCTTATGAAGTGTAGAGTCCGTAACAGCCAAATACTGTGAAATGCCCCAGAAACAAAGTGCATATATCGTGCTCGTGACAGTATGCTTGAATATTTCCAAAACATTGAGTATATAGGTATATTTTATAGAAGTGACTGTATTAAAAAAAAAACTAACTGAATGAAAAGTTGTATGAATAGGACGAGATTTCAAAGGTACTAAAATTGTAGGTAAACTAACATTTGTAAAGTTTAAATAAATATGCATAAACGTTCCTTACTTTTTTCAGTAATTTTGCTGCAGAACCAATTTGCTATGTGAATCAACTTTTTTTTCTGGTGATTATTTACATCTCTATTCCATGTTAATATTTCATTCACGAAAAAATACTGAAATTCCAATTGTTCCCTTTTTTAGCTTATAAGCTGGGACTAGCTTTATGAGCTTTTCGCAGCTCATTTTATTTTTGCAATCTAAAATGTATTCCCGAACTTTCTGATCCTTTACCCTCAAAAAGAGCCTATAAAAGAGCAAAAATACAAGCTTTAAATAAACAAACAAACAAAAAAAAAATCCATATTTGTTCACGAATATGAGCAAAAAAATATTGCAGTCAAAAAGAAGAGATTTTACTTTTCTACTAAAGCCTTTAAAAATTGAATTTGACACTAAACTGCACTTTTCATTCGTTCGACAAAACGAAAGGAAATGAAAAGAGGATAAACAGACATTTGATCGTCTTTGGACATAAATATTTTTTAAATCCACGCAATAGGACACTGGCCCATTGACTTTAAGCATCAGAACTATCTTATAAATTCTGTGTTGCTATTTCTTTCAAATATTAAATATAAAATGAAAAAAAAAATCCATAAGAAGAATCAACACAGAGAAAATATTTCTCTCTGAATACACAATGTATGAAAGATTATACTTTGAGTCTAAAATTGTCATTGAAAAATATAGTTCTGCCTTTTTCAAGGTTTAAGGGTGGTAACTCACTGATTAATGATTTTTTTTTTAAATTTTGTTAAATTTTCAAGTGATTCTGATTGTGATAAAACTAATTCAAAAAACAATAATAATCGTAATTATATTTATAATAGCAAAAAGATAATAAAACACCTTAAGTAAATATTCATCAAAAAATGTAGGTAATAAACTATAGAAATAAATCATTACTGAAAAATATAAATTTATTTTTAAAGTGCTTCTTTTTTTTCAATGGTAACTCTTACACTACTACCGGTTTTTTTTTTAATTACAGGGTGATTCAAAAGACAGGACCAAATTTAAAAACGAATAATCCGCAAAAGAATAAAGATAAAAGAATGCAGCTTGCACTGAACGGATAGAAAAGAAGCCGGGTTTTGTGTGGCAACGAAGGAAAGATAGTTCTGTTTTCAACCAACAGAGGGCGCTATATTTTTTTTCTTCATAATTCTTATAGTACAGTTAAACTAAGAGAGCTCTCTCAACCATGGACAGCATTTCGATGCATATAAGCTTCGGCTACCATTACGTGTTGCCGTTGCTTCATTTTATATCTTTTGTTTCTTTGCATGATCGTGTATCAAAAATTCCACAGCGCCAGCTGTTGGTTGCCAACAGAACTATACTATCGTTGCCAGAAAAAGGTCAGCTTATTTTTCATCCGTTTAGTATAAGCCGAATCTTTTTATCTTTATTTGTTTTCAAATTATTCATTTTCAAATTTTGTCCTGACTTCTGGATCACCCGATATATCTAGTCAAAATGATATTTTTTGTCTCCATTTGGAAATCTGAAAATTTATTGAAAAGTTCCCAAAGAAATAAATCAAGATTTCCTCCGCAATGAATACAATTTTTCCTCAGCATGAGTTGATAGGTCTTTATCTTATACCTCGTACGTAAAGTAATTTTTGTCGGCGCATTGAGCATCTTCACACAAAATGCAATAAAACCCAGTTTTCTGGAAAACAATGATTATAGATGAAATATGTAAAATGTATGTTATTAAATTATCTGTGCGATTTTGATCCGTATCATTTTGTTTATTCCATTGCCTTGTTTACATTTCTTGAAAAATCCATCGTTTTGAAATTCTCATGCTACCCTGTAAATACCTATTAAGATATCCCTCAGTTAAGGGAGAAGTGTGCATTTTGCTTTAAAAATTGTATGGTATTTATGTAATGTATGGTGTGATTAAGTGAAGGCAAAATTTCACTCCGTTATACTATAAAATCTAAATAAATTAAATATGCTGTGGAAAAATAAATGATTTAATCTTCAAATATTAACTAGTTACTCATCGTTTTCCTTTAACTTGTCAAGATGTTTACTTACATTTCAGTACTAATAATGATGTAAACGATAATAATAATGTACAATTTCCACAACACATTCAGATATAGTGAAATAAAAGAGGTAGAATGAATTACTAAAGGGTCATTCCATAGTGACTAACGTAACATTCGCAGCTGATTTTCTTACTCTTTTTACCTACACCGGGAGTAAAAATAAATGTTTTTTGCTTTAATATGCAGATTTAAAATGTATAAAGTGACTATTTTTCATTTCTACCAAGAATTTGAAGCAAAATAAGCGCTGGCAGGTATTTTTTTGCCAAAAAAGGCATCGTGACTTACGTAACATTTTTGCTACCCTGAGAAGCAATGCTTATGTTACGAGGCAAATTTTTCTGAAAGTAACGCAGGCATTTAACATTGGCCTATATATTTGTAAGAGGTAAACAGTCTATTTTTGAAAATATACTACAGATTTATTACACATAAATCTTTTTTGGCCCTTAATGGTGCGTTTACGAAAAACTGTGTGTGACTAACGTAACGTGACTAACGTAACGTGACTAACGTAACCATCGGATAACAAGCAATGAATGCATATAAAAAACTTTTTGTAATTAATCTTTTGCTCTTATATTACTTTTACACTTTTTAGGAACCTCCTTTGCGTTGCATTATGATTCTTTCTTTACTTTTTTTCTACATTAGTGTAAAAAATTAAATGGAAGGATTCAGTTCAATTAACTCAATTTGAATGTGCGAAAAAAAAAAAATAAATAAAAACTGCTTTTACAAACTGAATAATATTATTTTGGGCTAATTAAATCTTATATATATATCTCTCTTTTAAAAAATTAACTTTATTCAAGTTGATAGTTTCGCCGAATTCTAATATTCTGCAGATATACTAATTATCGTCATAAGAAGCTCCTAGTACTTTTCAATGGCATATTATTTTTCAAGGTTTACTAATTCATTGAACGAATAGTGTTGTGCATCCTGAATCAAAATGTAACATTGAAAAAAAAATATTCAAACATTTTTACAGAATGAATTTTATTTCCGGATATCACCGCAAATGTTTGAATTTCTAAATGATCATTCTTGCATTTTCTGAAATATATGGCAGTAGTGCTTATTCTCACTGTATCATGTAACATCTTCAAATGTTTTCCAACGAGCTGCCATTACTTCATTTTAATAATAGGTGGAGATGTATTTTCTAAAAAATAGACGTTCTTCTTTGTTAAAACTGTCTTTCTATTTTCTTAATTATTTAGCTTGGATTCTTGCGTTGAATGCACGCACATTCAGCAGAGTACTCATTTTGCTTTACTCACCTTTTTTTTTTTTTTTAATAATAATTCTTTAAATTGAAAGTATATTTTTAAAGACCTTTAAAAAATATTTTTCTAAATAGACAGAAGGTCTACAATGTAATATTACTGGTATTTTTCACCCTTTATATTTTTTATCAATATAGAATGCCTACTTATTCAAAATTGTTCATGAAAATGTACATTAAATTAAATAAGTTTTAAATATTAGCAGTCATTTTTAAAATGTTATGTTAGTCACATGCAAACTGTTACGTTAGTCACATCTCAAATGTTACGTTAGTCACACTAATTATTTTATATCTACTGATACAAAAATAAATATTTTGCACTTTTTAAGTAGATATGACATAGATGTAAGAAAATTAAAAGTGATGTTTGGTTCAATCATCTGGTTTAGTTTTTATGCAGAAAAAAGTTCATTTTCGTGACTAACGTAACGTAAATATTTTCAGTAAAATAGCCAAACTAATTAAAATACTTGTCTTATAATGTATGCAAAAAGAACAGTCAAGTTTATTGGGCCAACATCTAATCTTTTAGAATAAAAATAGTTCTTTTAAAATTTTGCAAAAACTTTTACATTACACAAGAAAACTTAGACGCATGTTTTTAGCGTATTTTAAGCCTTTTCTACAACGTCGCACGTTTAGAGCCAGAAGAAAAATACCGAATGAATTTTTGCAAACTGTTACTGGATTAATGTGTTAGAAAGTATGCTGAATGAAATGATAAGTCACAATTAGGGCTTGGCTGAAAAAAGATTTCTGAGGTTGAGGTTGACATTTCTATGGAATGACCCTAAAGTTAATTTCTTGTTTAATGCTGCTCTTTTGGCAATGTAACAAACTACTTCAAGAAGTTCAAGAAGGATGATCCGCAAATTTTTTCGTTTAATTTGTCTGCCTCAAGTCGTTGTATGTATATGTGTTTTTTTTCGTGTTTTTTATGCAATGTTCAATACGCAAGAGATTTTTTATTAAATTCATTTTAGTTAACCCATCACATTTTACACACAACGTGCACCTACTACTTCTGTGTTGTCCAATAACCTTCATAATCCATAATCCATACGAGGCGAAGTATTAGTAATCACACTCTTACATAATATGAAGAAAAAAAAAAACTCTATTCTGCTTTTGAATTTATGATTTGTCTTCTCTGTGTATGGTTATAAAACTATTTCAATGGTATAGTTATTTAGTAGTACTTAATAAGATTCTAAACTACTGGGTTTATACATTTTTCCTTTTAGTTTTTTTGGTTTTTACGCAGTCGGGTTTTTTGTTTTTATTTAATATTTTTTTAACTAAAAGATAGAACTGTGCGACGACACTTCATGCGATAATTTCATGTTTAAAAAATTGCATTATCTTGATTGTTTATAAAAACTTCTACTTTGATCAGTATAAACCTCATAATTAGTCTATTTTCTGTTTTAAAAATTAGAAAACATGACTGGAAAAGTGCCTTATTCTGCTACATCTGAGACACGTTTGCGTCAAATGCTTTTTCACATAATTTATGATAGAAAAAGAGAAGATATTGCAAAAGAAAGTTTATCATAATAACTAAGAAATAAATCAATGCTGACAATTTTATCTTGTTACTTAAAGTTTATTACGACAAGATTTGTTCGATACTTTCCAAGTTCTTTCGCACATGGTAAAAGTTAGAAAGATTGATTGATTTGATGACAAATTGGAACATGGAGGCAAGAATTTATTCTGTCTCCCAAGTTATGAATGTGGAAACGATATATTTAACTTACTGCGAAAGGGACAGAAAAATGGTAGGAAAAAAAATAATGAAAGTCTGGAAGAATAAAACTGAGAAAAAAAAGATCTATTTTTAAGTAAATGTATTGCTGAAATGCTTAATCATGTCTTCTTGCGTTAAACATTTCATAATCGTTTCATTATACCAGAAAAAAAACGTAATGGGGAAATTTAAATGCCGGTTAGAAGGAGCATTAAAATATTTATAAAATCTAATTCAACATTCTAGAGCTTGAATACGTCCTTTTAGGTTTTTTGAAACATTTTTGAAAGGGGTAAACTTTTTTAATTTTGCGCGCTATGACAGGTATCTGATCTGACCTTTCATTTACTACGTTAGTGGGACGATCATAGTATTTCCTCTGAAACAAACAATATCCCGTAATTGCAGCGCTTTTAATACTGTTTTTCAGTTTAAAATAATGTTTTTATGTATGTGCACGTGCATTTAGTACAATTATTAAAAGATAAAATTTTTTAAAAATAAAATAAGGATGGAAGTACTAATAAAGTCTGACGGCGAAACGTATGCCCTTGGCTCCGCCTTGTTTCAGAAGTGTCCACTTTCGTGAAGGGGCGATATAAAGAGGAAAGTTCAGGAACGTGATTTGTATTGCTTCATTTTTTCTGCCTCCTAAATATGTCGCCTTAGAATTTGAGAAATTAGTCAAAGGTGTAATCCATTTTTATTTTGTGCGTTCAAGGCAAATGTCTCATCCTACAGGTTACAGCCTACCAAAGTGGGTGGGACTTGGTTTTACTTCTTTCAGCAGTCATTGGTAATAGACAACAGCGCCTCCTATAGTAAATTTCACATGAAAATTGGCGAGAGTAGCGTTGCAATAAACAATGCAAAGCTTGCCATTTTTTCTTGTTTGCCATCAATACAACTCGCTCTCTCTCTCTCTCTCTCTCTCTCTCTCTCTATTGCTGCATCATCAGCCTTTCAGTTCTAAATAATCACGTGACAAAAATGTATTAGTAGAACTTTTTTTTTCCATTTCACTAAAATGCAATTGAACTCGAAAATATAACACGAGTTATTTTTTCCTTCTCTACCTATTTTAAAGAATCGCATCATTTTCTCAAATGATTAACATGGGTCCTTTCATTCCTGATCGTACTATATTATGAATTTAATATTTAGCTTAAAGCTAAGAAATACATATATTTGTATATTAAATGTTTGTATAGATATTTATTTAATTCACTTTTCTCGTCATTTACAACTTGTAGAACATTTATTGCTTCATCCATATATTTAAATTGTCGAAATACACGCCCCTCTCGATGGATCAGTCATTTTTGTCGTTTTCTGTTAGTGAGAATAAAGTTTTCCAACTAAGTGTCACTTTGCAGAAGGCTGTCAATAGCCTGCCGTTGGAAAAGTTGCATGGAAATGGCAAATGTTTAACTTTCAACGGGCACGTGTATCTGAGAGAGACATTAAAAGGTAATTTTGTTTTATAGCTTTTCGCAGCATAACGACTGGAACGTCTGATCTTTAGCTGATGTTTCCCTTCCTCAGACTTATTTTAAGCCCGGTTGAATTCTATCGAACATCAGTAGCAATCCGCATATACGCTGCTTGCTTCTGAGATCTATACACTCCTATTTGCGTAAGTTATTGTTACACTCAATTTTCAACTCATTTTATTTTTTTAGTCTTGTTGCTCTAATATGTTGCTCTACTGTAATAAACACTTGCTGCAAAAATAGGAAATCGAGTGTACATAAAACTATTTCGCTTTTAAACTAGTAATAACTAAAATAAGCAATAAAAAAATCTCGAACCATAATCCAATGTCCTTTTGAAGGCAACATAATTATGTTGCCTTCAAAAGAACTAGCTCACTAGACTCATAAAGCTCCGCTGCTAGAGTAAAAAATATTTTATTTGTGCAGGATAGTATACCTGAGCTATGCGCGCGACCTGTCATGCTGGTTTATAGGCACGGTCCGGTGAAAGGGCTAGACGCTTAGTGATGAACAATGTTAACTAAACTTGCTGAAAACAGAATCTCACAAAAACCGACTTAAAATGATGCACTTATTCTGGAACAGTGAAAAAAATGAAACGTTAAAAGAAATCTTCCCTTGTATTGCCATTTGGATCAACTAAACACGTCCTGATGGGTATGCTTCATACATACCTAAAATTTGGTTGTAGCATAAATAATTGTATCAAAAAAAAAAACTTTAAATTTAGTTATTTATTACAAATAACTCTCAAAAGGAAAAAAAATGCAGAAGAGTTTCAAGAAATAGAAAAAGGAAAAAAGAAAGTAAGAGAAAGACATTGGTACAAAGTAAATGTAACTTTAAAATGTATAGCAAAGCTTCAGCTTTACTTCCCTTTTATAATGCTCATTTCATTAGAACCACTAAAGGTTTGGTTAAAAAAATGCTACTAGATTCCCCCGCATCAAAATAAATTCCCGATGGCCTGCGGGAAATAACATCACAAAGATTAAGTGCCCTAAATGATTCTCCGATAAAAACGCCTCTTTCAGAAGATGATAAGCAACATTTGGTTTATTCCTTATGAGGTTGCTGGAGGTAGTACTTCACATAAAGTTTTATAAAGCATCATCTCAAATATCTGATAATGGATGGTAAAGCATTTTTTGTTTAAAAATCATTGTTTAATGCCTGACATTTCAAGACATTTTTATTTCTAACAGCGTAATTTTAAATGTACTACGTAGTATCAAAATGCAAAAATATTTGAATGGGTAGCCAAAATATGCAAAATTTCACTGACAGAAAATATTTTAAAAGGATAATTTTTTCTCACACTTTGTTAAACTTTACTTTGAAACAATTAACAACGTAATTCAACGATAAAGCTTATGCAAAAAATATTAAGATTAACAGTTTTCTTTAGCAGATTTTTAAGGTCTCAATAAAAACCACTTGGATTTCAATAAACTAGCTAGTTTTTGCTTAATAAGCAAGAAGAAAACTAAAAGTTTGTTGTTACAATTAAATTAGACTAGTTGCTTTTTAATTGAAGTTGCTTGATTTTTTACTTCATTGAATTTTATGTGGAGCTATGATAAAGCATACTGACAAGACAGGTCAATAGCAATAACAAACCGCGATGTTGTGCTTTTACATCTGTTGTTGAAATTCATACTCAAGTCAGTTACATTTGCTTTAACAAAAATTACATAATTATAATTTATGTTTTGCTTCAGTGATTCAATTTGCTGTTCTATACTTCTGGGGAGCGGAAGAGAGGTTCTCACTTTGAATATGTTCAGATTTTATATCAAAACACTGTATATTGCCATTTTAGTATATCAAAAGATTCAGATTATATTATTGATTGGAACATTTTCCAATATTTTACAGCTTCGTCTCCAATATGGTGCAAAAGCTGGGGAAGATATTTTAAAATGCTTTCCAATATGCAAAGATATATTGATTTTGAACTATTTTCATTATTGAAGATGCATTGATTTATTTTGAAGAATTGTTGCACATATGACTCAATAACTTTAAGTACACGAGGTTTCTAAGTTAGTCCTTTTTAGAAAGATCACAGGGTAAAAAATTAATTTGATCATCTGCCAAAAAAAAAAGCATACCGTAAAATGATACAACTTTATGCCAAGGGGGCAACAATACGCTACTGTTCCCATGGCCATGATTTTTCTCTCTAGTGTCCTCTTTTATGAACTTACAAACTCCAAAATAAAGACAAGGAATTGTAACCATTAGGTAGTTAAAGACGCTTCATCAGAGATTGCCATTGTTTTTGTATACCTTAGATAGTTTAGTCGTTCTTTGTGCGTGAGTCAACTCACTCGTGGAAGAGCTAAAAGTCTCCTTTGGGAGAACCACTTATACTGTTTTCAAAGATCTGGTAAGTTCAGACTTGCTTCATTATTTTGACAGTTATGAATTAAGCCGCTTGTTGACTAAAAATATTTCATACTTTTCACAAGCTCTCAACATTTATCGGAAATGGGAATGTTGGAGTTCAACAATGGAGCACCTATTTTTCACGTTTTTTATTTATTTATTTATTTTTTTTTGTGGCTTGGAGTTTTATTTTATTTTCTGTAGGGATGCTTTCGTCATATTTTGTGTTATTTATTGTAAATAATGGCAATAAAAGGCAGAAGAAAGTGTGGGGGCGCCCTATTGCCCGTATTCATAGGCGTTTTTGAAGAAGGTGCTGACTGAAATCCGGAACAAATATAAACTCAGATAATTTTCAAAAATTATTTATTTCAAAGAGACTTGGAATAAGAAATGTGATTTCCCATTTCATTTTTCATTATTTTTTGGTTTCGTTTAAAATTTGTCAGACCGACGTATTTTCTATAATTAGCCTTTAGTTGGTGAGATTTTTCTTTTCCTTTCGAATGTTTCTGTGTCAAAACCTAGGCAGGTAATAAATAACGATACCTACATTCATCATGTTAAAATTTATTATTCATTCGAGACGAAAAGCGATGATTAAGTCTTAAAAAATTCAAAAAAGAAAAAGGGTAAATGATGGACTAAAAAAATTCTGTATACCTACAGTTTCAAGCAGCTTGTAGTCTCAGACAACAATGGGGCAGATCAAGTTTTCAATGTGTATTCTAGGATAAAATGAGGTGGCCCATAGTTGTACCTCGTAGGGGTACAACTATGGGCCACAGGGAAAAAATTCCCCTTAATATGTATTCCAACTTAGAATTTTTTTTAAACATTTCATTCGAAAGACGAAATGTTTAGCTACCATTGCTTAAGTCTCAAATTTCTAAATTAAATATGTACTATGAATTTTCATTGAAAACATCGAAAAGTGGCCCATAGTTAGATCGTTTTACGGTGCAATTAAACCAAATGACTCACTTAAATAAAATATAAGTTATAATGAATTTGCATGCTTTTCTTGTCCCGAACGTCATGATACAAATAAGTGAAAACCATAATGTTTGCTATCTACTAGGTGTTTTGGAACAATGTGTCAAAAATGTGTATGAAAGTCAGGCATATAGTAATCAACAATAATCATGTGGGGTCACATAGGCAATCCAGACGGGCTACATGGGCTCAAAGTCTGTCACAGAAGAACGCAAAAACCGTTATAGAGAATTAAATTTTATTACAGAAAGTGAAGTTTACATAATGCTATACCGTTTACAAGAGCATTTAACATACCTACACTCAATTGAAGCTTTCCGTCTCTTCATCCCGACCAGCTATCTTCCAGACATGCAGCGCCCTCTTGTGATCCACGCATACTATCCTATATGATTCTTGTTTATTACTACATGCCTGACCTCCATGCACATTTCTGACACGTTGTTCCGAATCGCCCTGTATATCCACTACATCAATCAATTAATTACACATAGGTACCATTATATTTTGTTAACATTGCACTGAAATTGGTTTCATAGAGATACATTCTAATAAGAGGGAGAACAAGGCGATCATCGTGAAATATAAAAATTGTAAAACAAAATTCATCCAATTATTCGAATCAAAATCACACTCCTTTACTAAGTAAGCAGGGAATTCAGCATTAAGCAGTAAGTTTCAGTTCTTCAGCCATGCAATGTATCGACAGTCCGGTTATGCCAACTGGAGACTGTGTCCGATCTGTTGCATCTTCTTTTATAACTAAATAAAAAATAAGTACTTAATCATTTTCAGTTTTTTTCTCTTTACTCGCCAGATATTATTAGTTTCTCGTTCGAAGAGCAATGACTACTGATTGCTTGGTAAGCATCTGGTACTGTTTATATATTTTGGGTTTCCAACCGGCTACATTAAGAGAAGTTACAGGATAAACATGAGTAAATAGCACGTTTTTATGCTGCAACAATTAGGAGAAATTGTGGAAAAAAATTTTTTTTTCAATGGTAAAATAGCTTAGGGGTCATTGTGGCCCCTCCCGTCTTTCTAGGTATAAGGAACAATTTTTACAGCTCTATGAAGCGAATTATTTAAATCTTGAACAAGCATTTAATAGTGTCGTATAAAGAAAACTCAAGAAGTTCCATTGAAATCCGTTTGATATTATTATAGTTATTGAACGGCAAATTAAGCAAGAGACAACACAGGTTTCTTCATCTTTCTAGTGTTAAGCCATGGCTAAGGCAGAACTAACAGCAAAAATCAGCCTTAGTCCTGGTTTAAAAACATTAAACTAATGCTTAATGCCCAAGCTTTACGTTCAACGAGTTTCGCCACAACATCGTTGCAGACTCTCGCAGGTGCGCTGTAGCTGATTTAGCTACCAAATTGTTGGAATTCTCAGCTTCAATCAGATGACACTTGTCTCCATCTCGGATATTGTCAATTCCAAACTGATGACTATTAAGAATAAAAAAAAAAATCTGAATGTCCTAACCGGACCGTTGGTTTATTGCACGACATTCTGTGTTTATTTCCAATTGAATCAAACTTCTTATTTTGTCCCTTGATCTTAAACCCATGATAAGTGATTGATTTCATTTTTCGCCTTTAAGGGGGAAACCAGTTAAGACCGGTCAAAAAATCCACTTTTTTATGTCATAAAGAATTACAAATACTATTCATGAATATGTTGCCGAAATTTCAGTGAAAAATTCCAAAAGTTCCGATGTTACGAGCAAATAAAGTGACTGTGGAGATTCAAAAACGTTTATAGTTTTATTTATTTATTTATTTTTTTAACGCGTTTTCTCGAAGCAATATTTTTTTCAAGTGGTGGGCATTTTGGTTCAAAGAATTTTTAACCAATCGTTCTGAAAATTGTGTGAATGTTCTTATTCATTTATACTTTCTATGAACCTAACTCTTTGGTGATATTATTAACACTAGAACGTCTGACATTTTCTGTATACCTAGAAAGACTGAAGGGGCCAGTGTGGCCCCTACCCATTTTTGGGGTGAATCATTTAAAAAATTCTTACTGAGTGTGTCTACATGTCCAATGCACCTTCTTTCATGACTAAATAAAAACTTAGTATGCAATTATTTGTAGTGTTGCTCTCTATACTGCCCAAAAGCTTGGATCAGTTTTTCTTTTCAAGTGCAATGGCTACCATTAAGCTGGTAAGCAGTCAGTACTGTTTATAGCATTTGGATATCCAACTGGCTGTATAAAGCGGGAGTTACCGGTTAAACTAGAGAGAATGGCCTTTTCTTATGCTAGAACAATTAGGAGAAAGGAAAAAAAGCTTAGGGGCCACTGTGGCCCTCCCGTCTTTCTAGGTATAATGATCAATATTTACAGTACTATGAGGCGTATGATAAGATGATTAAACAAGCATTCAAATAGTGTCATATAATGAAAAGTCAGGAAGTTACATTACGTTCCGTTAGACATTATCCGAGTTATTAAACAACAAACTATGCGAGGGGCCACACAGGCGCCTCCGTCTTTCTAGTGTTAATAAAAATACTGTTGAATGCAAGAAATGTAAAAAAAAATGGTAGAAAAACATAACATTGTAATCAAAGACCTCAAAAATGTGCAATTTCCAACTTTTTTGATCGCAACTAGGTTTATATGTTAAGGAAATATGATGTATACGAGAAAGAAAAATTGTAATGCTTACAGAACAAAAATTGTGGCTTCAGCAATGCCCACAAGCAACAAGTTCCTATGGCGATTGACAGCAGCTTTTATCTCCACTAATTCAGGTGGAAATTATTCAAAATTTACAAGGCGTACTATAAAAGGTGCATAAAATTTTCAGAAATTCTGATTATTACTTTCCTGTAAAAAAAAAGAAAAAAGAAAGAAAAAAAAACACTAAATATTTTTGTATTCTAAACTTCCCCCCCCCCCCGTCTTGTTAAAAACACAGCGTCGTTTTTTTTCCTCATTTGCTCTGTTATTATAATTATTACTATCACTATTATTGTTAGAATTAACATGAAACGTAACCTATTTAGTTAGTTCTTTTTGAATACCTCGTTACTTCAAAATTTAGTAAAAAAATAATAACTTGATACATTTATATGTAGCGTTTTCAACGAATTCTAACAAAAGGGGATTTTTATTTAAAATATTTTGGTACTTTCGTTTCAGCAGGAAGCATCTGGAAATAGGGAAAAAAGAAAAAAAAAGAGCTACCGAATGTGGATAGGATAATTAATGATGACGAGGAAGACTATCAGGCACACAAATTTCCATCTCAAAGCATGATTGATTCAAGAAATTCAAAGAAACTTCTCCTTTCCCCAATTTCTTGTTCGTATTGCCATCTTCTTTTCCACTGCTGATATTTAGCAATTAGAATATTCGCAGTGAAAGAAATGAAATGAAATCAAAATTTGATTTATGTTTAATGTTGTATGCGTTAATTAAAAATACAAAATATGTATTTAACCTTGTGTACAAAACATTATGTATTTAATTATAGCTAGTTTTCTACAAACACACACAAAAAAAAAATACAAAATACATGCAAAATAATCATTGCAAGTGCTTAACAGTGGTTAAATATTAAATGTAACTTATTTAAATGAATGTAAAATATCGTCCTTATACTGTTGAAAATTCAGGAAACTTTTATGGTAAATATTTCTGTTAAATGTAGGGTTTACAGTACGGAAAAAAATACAGTAAATTGTACCAAAAAATAAATAAACGATTGCAGCGTCAACTGATACACCACGTGACTTACCATTAGCAGATAATACCACATTTTCCCTTTTCGGTGTGTCCAACTCGTATGATAGGCAGCATATCCGCACGCCAATCCGAAGGTCCCAGTATCGAATATGGTGTTCGCATGTTGCCCTTTTTAACTCTTGTTTATTCTATTGTAAAACTTTACAGTAAAACAGGTTTTACGGTAAAAGTTACTGGCAACATGGATGCATATACCTATTACCGTAAACTTTCAGATTTTTTTAAACGGCGTAGGTCTTTAAATTATACCAAAGAGTATATTTACTGATAAACCCCTGCACGTTTTGCACGCTTGTCTTTAAGCAACTAACAATTTTAGTTTCAGCCTGGTGATATTTTTACAATTTTGGCCATCACGGCAAGTCAAAAGTCACTGCAGATATAATGTTTTTAAAACAATCTCACTTTTCTTGAAAATCGAACTCATATTGTTAAAAATAAGTCGATCACTTCCAACAGAGTAAATATTTACTCAAAATTGTCGTAATTAAATAAGATATACATTATGAAAAGCAGATATAATTAGTTTAGTTTGCTCTCATAGTATGCATAATCCATTGTTTCGGGTGCGCTTTTTTCGAATAGGGGAGACCGGGGTCAGTTGTAACGCAGTGTAAGTTGTTACATTCGAATTTAAAATTTACCGCCAGTAGAAACCGACTCTCCTTGCACCAGATGATAGCACTCACCTCTCTGAATTCCCTGACAGTCACTGGAGTGCTAGCAGCCAGTAGCAGGGACAGTGGCAAAGAGAAACGACTGTGTGAGTCTGGAAGTAATTTTTCATTCCGCTGTTATTTTTTTATTTGTGATGACGTTGCAGATAACGGATTGATTTCTATACCACGTGAAAGCCTTTATTTTCAGGTAAGTGCTAACATATTTCAAAGTTTTTTTTACAAAGATATAATACTAGTAATTTATGCAAAGATCTGAAGGGGCGCCATATGGGGCAAGTTGTTACAACTTTGTTGGGGTTAGTTGTTACAAGTTACAACTTGTCCCATTCAAGTTTTAATTTAATGTCCTGTTTTCATTTTAAGGGTGATACGGCGAGTTACTATAAAAACAAGACGGACAGGAGTAGGGATTGCAATCCCGGACCAAAAATTCAATACCGGTATTCGGTATTTTTAAATCATGAAACTCTCGAACTATACTTGAAATCAAAAATTTAAATAGACGTAATGCTATTCTGTGACTTATAAAAACTCTTAATATTTAAATTAAAAAAAATATATCAACTAAAGTTACTTTTAAAAAACAGGTTATTAAATGTCATTCAAATATTTATTTGTTAAAACGTAATTTAAAACTCGGAAGTAACTTGGGAAGTAACACAGGATCAAAGTAATTACGTTGAAAGAAAAATTTTATGAGATGTAATTTGTCACTAATGAGAACAGGTCTGAAGTTTGTAAAAATATCTTTCATTTTTAACAGTTAGAGAGTAGAAATACGTTCTTCCCTTGAAGTTCAAAACTATTGGAATGTTCGCTAGGGAGAAAATGACAATGTCAAAATATAGTTTTTAGTTTGATTTTGTAAAATATGGAACGATTAGCATCGATATAAAGAGCAAATGGGTTTCAACTTGTCAATGGTAGAAGAATCATAATAAATGAAAGTTATTTAAAACTTATTTTCCAAACCTGGTAACAATCAATTTAGCATAGAAAAGGGCTTGAAAAGTGAACTTTGAAGCAGAAAATAAATTCGCAAGAGAATAGTTTATTTGTGATATCATAGATTATTTGTCTGAAATTTAAATCGAGCTTAAAGTAATCATTGATTAAAATAAATTTAATTTAATCTATTTAATGATCTCATACATCAAAAAATAAAATACTTTCATTTCAAAATTATTAAGTTTCAAGCATAATATACACTAGTTGTTTATTAAATATACTATTTTAAGAAATAAGTAATTAAAAGGTTTAATTTTCAGTCATAGAGGTAACTTTAGTTCTGAATCGTCTAATTGTAACTGTTGCAATCATATTTTAATATTGTTGTTTATCTATTGCCATAAAATTTATGAGAAACACTGCGCGTGTTGCACTCATACTAGAATTATTACTTACTTTTTATTGATTCCCAAAAATAAGTGCAACTTTGAACAAGGAAAATGAAGTTTATAAATGCTACACAGCTCTATGTATTTTACTCAATATAACTTGGATATTTAATGTTAAATATTTCCTTCCGCATGACCTATCATATAGACAAATCTAATATTCATATTTTACAATATTTTGACTCACGTTAATTGGATATTTAGACTTAAATATTTGTGTCATAAAATCAGCGGCCAGGCGGGGAAAATTGTTTGGTTTCAGCCCCAGTAATCCCCCTCGGGGGCGGTCGTCAGGATCTGTACCCGGTGACCCAATTGGGCACTAGATAGTAGAGACTCAGAATCCTGTCCCGCGAGAAGCACGAGCAACATTCGCATGGATGCTGAGGAGTTTCTGTTTCTGTCATAAAATCATGTATCATAAGAAAAATAACACATGAATGTAAAAACATCACTCAAAAAATAAGTAAACATTATTCCATAGACTGTCAGTCAGTCACAAGACTAAAAAAAAATTACTTAATATATTTGCTTTAAAATGTGGCAACCCTACTGGAAAAGAAACAATTTAAATTAGTTCATCATGATTAAAGTAGAATTTTGATAATACGCACTCGTTATTATTAGTTTTAAAACTTTAGACACGGGTTTTATATATATATATATGTATATATATATATATATGTATATATATATATGTATATATATATATATATATATATATATATATATATATATATATATATATATATATATATATATATATATATATATATATATATATATATATAGATAGATATAGATATATATATATATATATATATTTGAAATATACGCACTCCGTATTCGCAAAATTATCCAGGCATCCTTTCATAACACAAGACAATATGTTATCTTAAAATAACAAAGTAAGACCAATATTTATATTATACTACAAAATTGACATTGTACTATGAAGTTCACGTCTTATGAAAAACAAAAAACAAATTGGTGGTATTTATGGCACAATCTAATCAAGAACAATACACTGACCCCAATTTGCTCTTGAATTATGTTACAAGTACAGTTTACAGCTAAACATACATCCCAAAGATCCATATTTTCGTTTTTCTTCAGATCCTACTCTTCATACTTCTCCGATTGCAGAAAAAACACAAGCATCAAATACAGAAACAAATAAATTGCTTCTTGATCCAAACCTAGATATGTTACGGAATATGAGCAACGAAATATTCTGGAGGAAAAAAGTGGCTTTACTCCCTCGTAAAGCCTCTGAAAATTGAATTTGGCACTAAACTGCGCTTTCCATTCGTTGAGCAAAAGGACAGGAAATGAAAAGGGGATAAACAGATATTTTATCGGCTTTGGGCATAAATCTTTTTTAAATCCCTGCAGTAGGACATTGGACCACTGATTTACGTATTACAAGTATCTCGTATAATGTCCTTGACTGCGTATTTGTAGCACTGAATGTCTAATATTGTATACAAATAAATGATAGATCAATGAAAGGATATATTTATGCCAAAGTATTTACATTCATATGTAAAACTATCAATCTCTGTCTGTGTGTTTACCAAAAACGGTTCTAAAAGCAATTTTTTTCTTGTATTTGGAAGCATTTCTACTTATTTGCAGGAGAAACATAATATAAGGTTGTGCGAAGCAAAGAATTATAAGTGCAAAAATTTAAAATTTGGAGATAACAATAACAAATTGTTACTTATTACAAATTGTTGAGAATCTTGTACCTGCTTTAAGCCAAAAGATAGTACTAGGTACTCTTGTAGATTCTGCTCTTTGGCACGACAGTATTTCAATGTAAGCCTACCTGGAATCTTAACTTTACGCCAGATTTATTTCACACTATGAAACGTCCATTTACCCCTCTACTTCTTACTCCCGTATTAGTCCACTCATATTGAACATTAAAATCGCGGTACGCAATATAGTTCTGATTTGTAATATGTTTGGGTCACACATTTCTATTTGAGAGTTTAATAACACATTTTTTTCTTTTTGTAATGTTACAATTACATTTAAAGTCAGCAAACCTATCATTAAATATTATGTGGCTACAAAGCATGTTTTGCTTTTATCCCGCTGTATTCAAAGAAGTATTTGATTACTAGAAACATTCTTCAGCTACATACCTATGCAGTAGCAATTCGTGTTTGTGTGCGCATTTTTCGTTTTTAAAGATCATTATTTTTCTTCTTGAACAATTCAAAAATATATTATTATCTTTCAATTTCCAATTATATTTCAAAAAAATAAAAAAAATGCGCTTATTTCCTGATATTCCCTACATGAAAGGAAACAGTACACTTTTTAACTACGATGTTTTGAAAATTATAAACATAGAAAATATTTCAATTTGATTCAAAAACACATTTTTTTAAAAATTGTATTTATATGTTGCAGATTACTAGATGTTATGCATTTTCTCAAAATGCACGGAAAGTAACATTAAATGCCGTAACGTGATTACTTAGAAGTAGGACATGTCTAATGCAATGACGTATGAACAATTATTATTGTTTTTTATTAGAAATAATGATCAAGTTTAAATTTATTTTTTGTTGGACAAAAACATCTTGTTTCGTTTATTTATTTATTTATTATTATATAATTCGTTTCTTATATTTCAGTTTAACTCTTAACTTAAACTCTTAACTGAATCTCTTGAAATTTCTGATGTTTGCTTATGTAATGTTGTTACATATAAATGCTTTTAGGAATTTCTTGTTTTTAATAGTGTATTTTAATATTTCGTCAGAGTTTTTTTTATTTTATACTTTTTTATTTCAATGTAGCAATAATTGAAACTTAATATTTTAATAACGTTGATTAATTGATAATGCCCTGCTTAAAAAAATTAATTAAATGATAAAATACGTCCCTGTAAAATATTTTTGCATTCGAAATAATTTATCACAAAAATACAAAACAGTACATCTAAGAGTAGTGTTTTTCTGTATTAGTTCATATTATAGTACACTTTTGAAAACATATTCCTAAGATTATTTTCTAAAAAGATAGCTAAGCAAAAATTGAAAATTTATTCGACAAAAAATGAGAAATCCGTCCTTTTCTTAAAAATCAAATTGATGTTTTGCTGTTTCATGCAAAAAAAAATCTTTTCTTACAAAAGATAGCGTATAAATATGGCAACACGGAACACGGACACCTGTGCATTTACTTATTTATTTATTTATTTATAATATATATATATATATATATATATATATATATATATATATATATATATATATATATAAATTTCTTTGTTTTTTTTGTTTTTTGCAATACAAAAGAAGGCCGTCAAAATTCGTCTTTGGTAAATGAAGTATTAAGTTATAAAGTCAGAAAAAACTTTGCTTTTCAATTAATTAAAGTGCTTCCGAAAGATTTTAAGGAGCTTCAAAATTGAAGTTAGGTAATTAATACAAAAGTGTTGTACAAATAAAGAAAAACATGAACCTATTACACGCGGAATTAAAATGCAAGTAAGATAGATCTCAGGATTAATATTACGTAAGCAGCAATGCCTATTTAATCATGCAAAGATATTACAAAATAGAACATTTGGGGAACATGTTTAATATAGTAAGTGTATTTTACACATTTTTAAAATTTTTAATTTTAGTAATAATTTAGTTTTTATTCAGCAGTAATTAATTTAAAGAAAGAGAGTAGAAATACGAGAGTAGGGGCTTCACAAAATTTCGAATACATTTAATGAATTCAACGCCACTTAAGGATCGTTATTAAATGAATTTACATCTTGGGGAAGGGGTAGTGATATTGTGACAGTTTTTGAGAAAGGGAAAGGGATATTTTTTACTAAGAATATGTTCATAAAAAATCGTGTGACATTCGACAAGGAAAGGAAACCCGGTTAGGTGACGAAAGACACAATATGACAAAAGGGGAGGGGCGAAATATGTTAAAATGAAGTGGGACGTCATTCATAGCATACCCCTGAAAGAGTTAACAATCACATGGTATAGAAAATCAAGCGTAAGCTCAACAAGACCTTCCAAAATTATTTCAAGAACAGAAGTCAATGGTTTTGGATTTCCATTGTAATTCTCCTGATGAAGACACTATCACAAATTTGTAGAAACGTGAGAGTAAAATGGACTCCTCAGCAAAGAAAACAGATATTGAAAATGTTGTAAAAGTTTTGTTTGACGAAGACAAGAACAAACATTTTTGTTTTAATTTCCTGAAATTCATGCTTTACCGTAAATACTATATAATTTTAGCAAGAGCAGGACATACTTTGCATTTACTGAACACCCTACCATGCCTTGCCTTCAATCTTCGATTTGAACCGAACCATTGGTTCCGTCACTCGTCTGGTTTGTGCTAATTCTATATTAGCTACCAGTTTGTTTGTCACTCTAGGCTTCCTTAAGAGGTTTTCTATCTCCAGCTCAGTCTTTTTCCTATACCGGGCTGATGAGTTCTAATAAGCACAAAACTGCAGTCCTCTCCTGGAAATGATTGAGCTGGCGGTGTATTTTATATTTTGTATTAGGTTGTTCTACCTGCCATGTACTTAACCATAACCAGTTGAACAAAATTTATAAATATTTTCGAGCTTGTCCCAACTAATTTGCAGAGTACTGTACATATGTGTGCACATTTTAAATTTTTGCTTTATTGAAAAGACGTCTTCTAAACTAATTGAGAGAACCTTCAATCTTAAGAATGGCACAGAACAAGAGTATCAAATATCTGATACAAGTTTTGAAATGTTATCATCAAAATTACAGAGCAGTTATACAGATTCAATAATTATAGCATCGTCAAAGCTTATAATGACGACTGAAATGCAAAAAAATCGGTGCCTCAGTAAACTTTAATCAGTTAATTGAAGGTAAATTTTATTTGAAGTAATTGAATATCGTAACGGAATTCAGTTTAACTAATTTCTGTTTAAAATGCACCAACAAAAACAGATTATTGACGCTACTATGTGAATAAAAACATTTCCTGATAGGAGAAAAGCCCCTGAAGATTTTTATTTTTATTTATTT
This sequence comes from Uloborus diversus, assembly GCF_026930045.1. NCBI lineage: Eukaryota > Metazoa > Arthropoda > Arachnida > Araneae > Uloboridae > Uloborus > Uloborus diversus. The sequence continues at coordinate 48,656,094 of NC_072736.1, forward strand.
AGGTCGTCATTTTTTGCGTGTTGAAGAAAAATTAGGAGTGAATCTTCCACAATAGCAAAAAAAAAAAAAAAAGAATATATATATATATATATATATATATATATATATATATATATATATATATATATATATATATATATATATATATATATATATATATGTGTGTGTGTGTGTGTGTGTATATAAAATAATGAAATGTATTCCTGTTTTGCCCCCCCCCCCATTACATTAAGAACATATATATATTTATACATTTGAGTAACAACAAAGGTGATAAATAAAATCAGTTTTATCCTATTTGAAACAAAATAATGAACACTATAAGTCATCAAGATATGTCAACTGAAGAATTAGAATAGACGAAATATCTAAATCTGTATTTATAAAAAAATATGTGTTGATCAGATTTTACTATCCTAGCAATCGTTCAGTGGAATAATATTTTCGTTCAAAATATGAACTTTCAGCAACATCATAAACAGAAACTAGCTATGAAGTTATTTTAAATGTTTGTATCCTTACCACTATATCATCAAAAAAAAAAAAAAAAAAAGGACAGGTGAGGAAATGCAGGAAAGAAAATAGACAAGAAAAAAAAAGGACGACTTGATCCAAATGTAGGTGGACGCATTTAGGGGAATTTGGGCGAACACATGTGCTTTAGAAAATGACTTTTCGCCTCGTCTAAAGCCATTTGGAATTGAATTTGACCAAAAAAAATACGATTTCCTACATAGAACAAACGATAAGAAATATCATGGGTTAAAGGAGTATTTCCACTTCTTTTGGAATCGCAAGTTTTATTCTGAAACAAAATATATATTTAGATTTGTTATGTGCAGACCTGGCAACATCTTCTTGTAATAAAAAATAGGTGTGTTAAGTATTGAAAAGTAAATAAAATGGCACGCAGTTTACTTATGATTGAAAAAAAATCCTCTGCTCTTGATATGCATTTTATAGCAATAGGGGAAAGAAAGGCACATGACATACATTTTACCTCATTTCTTCTTCATTTATCAATTACACAGTGCTAAAGTTTTTCGATGTTTGGGAGTAGCCTTTTCTTTGTGTCAGGGAATTTTAAAGGTTTTTTTTTTTTAAATATTTCTTTAATTTATGATATTCAAAAAATGTTTTTGGTCACATGTGCCTTTCAGAGAGGCACAAGACAGTCCAAGTCATACTTCGAAGAATAACACTTTAACTTGAAACATGTTGGGTAGACCGGGGCACGTTTTACTCAGTGCGCTTTTTTCAAAACGAGTTACAAATGGAGATCCAACAATCATACTAGATTGATGCTACTCTCTAGCAAATATTCTAACAAGTTTTTGAGCATCAGTCGAGCTTCGGTTTAGCATGCGGAGAGAAAAACCTGTTTTCTATTGAGCCGAGTAAAACTTGTTACGAACGTTTTGAAGCTTATTGTAAATAAATAATACTTTGTGAAATACAAATGTATACATATATAAAAAAAAGCAAAATTTATCTTTTTTTTGAGAAGCATATTTATATTGACAGAAAAATTATTAAATTTTGTTACACGTCAAAAATTAATCCAAACTTGCCGACGGGGCACATTTATGCACATTCTTACTGTGTCTTACTTTTCTGTTTTACTTCTAAACGAGCCCCGGACGCTTTTTTCACTTTGTACTGTCTCAAACCTTTGGTATTGTCAAGTTATTAAGTTTTGAAAATCACCATTCTGTTTCAATTAAGTAACAGATTCGTATCTTACAGAATACAATCATATAGTACTGTCTTCATGCCTGTTCAGCTTTTACTTTATACACTATTCAGCAGCCTGTAATACATTTTCTTTATTTTAACCCATTCTTTGCCCCGGCCGATACAGGATCGGCCGCGCAGTTTGTGTTAAAACTGCCCCGGCCGATTCAGACTCGTCGCAAGAAAGTGGTTCCTAACTGCCTTCGACGATCCTGTGTCGTCACGGCGTTTTTAGCAGTTTTTGCTTCGGCCGAATATGTGTCGGCGATCCTTCCAGGGGCAGAACCCTGTTATTGCGCTTCTCTGTTGGGTTCTGGTGCTTTTAGGGGAGCGCTAATCAAGCTCTTTTCCTTAGACAAAAGGGATGTAACTTACAGTATTTCACGAAATTTGTTGTAAATTATTTTATCCTTTCAATTACTCTTAGATGGGACACGAATAATGCTTCAAATAATCAGGCATTATATTTTTATCTTTTCGTGGAAGCTTTGTTTCTTAGCATTCTGGCATTCGAACTCCTGATGAACAAGTGTGAAAATATTTCCTTACACATTTACCAATATTTCTATGCCTGAATAAAGCAAAGAAACAGAAATATTTTTTTCTTGTTATCAAAAATCTACATTCTTACCCAAGCAACCTTCATTAAATTGTTCATAATCCTCAAATTTTATAATTAATTTTACACACTATTATTTTTTTTAATTATCTTACGCATCTTAATTTTGTACGAGTATGGTTTTTTTTAATTATTATAATGTGTTTACTACGCTTTTTAGTTATTTGTATACTATTATTATTTTTTAATATTTATTCATTTTTAAATCATGATATTTTCAAACTTAAATTATAACGTTTTATATTCGCGGCACCCTTTGATGGATTTTTAGTGATACACTTTTGAATATTTTTAATTTCACAAACAAAAATTATGACGACCGCATTGATAATACATAATAGTTGACCCCTATGCGAAACATAAAATATATACTACAGTACAAATGAAATGATAATATCTTGAGTTCTTTTCGCTTTACTCATACAAAACGAAACATTCCTTTTCTCCCTTTCTTTTTCAGATTTTATTTATTGTTTTAAAATAGCTCCAATGTTTTAATTGCACCTTCTTTTATGAGATTTTAAAAATAGAAATAAAACATTTGATTTCTTTTCAATAATCAAATTGCGTTAATTAGTAAATAATCCTATGAAACTAACTAAAATTTATCCAAGTATGTTTTAAAAAAAGAAAAAACAATCCGACTCGATTTCAAGCAAAATTTTCTTTTTTTTCTCTTCTGAAGACATGTTCCCAAGTACAAGCAGTAAAGCTTGCTTTGAAATTCCTTTTAGCCCGGTCAAAATAGACATTCGAGTTCGGAAAAATTCCCATAAAGCTGAAAATTGGTACGGACCTTAAGAACATCATTATAAGTGAAATGTCAAAAGTCCTCATCGATCCGAGTGGAGCTAAAAATTTTATGCTAGGTCAAAGGTCAAAATTGAAATTTTCTTTTAAAAAAATTGAAAACATTCATACAGTGCTGAAAATTGGTACAGACTTTAAATGCATCATTGTGAATGATATATGAAAAATTCCCATCGATTCCACTTGAACTAAAAATTTTATGGAAGGTCAAAGGTCAAAATAAACAAAAAAAACTTAAAAAATCGGAAAAATTCACATAGAGCTGAAAATTGGCAGAGACACAAAATACACAATTATAAATGAAATATAAAAAATCCCCATCGATCCCACTTAATATAAACATTTTATGCACGTTTATGCTCGAAAGAAAGAAAGGAGCTTCAGTACTATTTCCAAGTTTCAAAAACTGCGATACCTTATGAATATTATCATTTATTGGGGGGGGGGGCACAAATATTGGGCTTTTTTAACACCTAGGGCAGATTCAGCTTCTGGTTTTGGAAGTACTCGTTATCAGAAAGGGATCAAAGTAATTTTAGGGCACAAATAGGGGGTTTAAGGTCAACGAAATATGTCATCAAAATGCAGTTTTAATTTTGTCGCTTACGGGGGGGGGGGAGAGCTGGGGGGTAAGACCACCAGGGCACAGCCTCTAAATCTCCGCTTGTATGTACATAAATGCATAGTTTTCAAACTTTGTATCCTCTATTTTAAGACACTTACCGTTTAAGAGATATTTGTGAAAAATTGATTTTCTGAGCTTCGACCTTGAATAAAACGTTTAGCTCCACTGGGATTCGTTGGGAACGTTTGAAATTTCGTTTATAATGATGTCTCTAATTATTTCTATGGTAATTTCATAGTCAAAGTGCAATATTTGGACAAAAATTGGGATTTTTAGGGTGAATTTTTAGGAATTTGAGCCCTTGAACTGCAGTTTTAGACTTTATTTTATCGCATTAGGGAGAAGGGGGTATGACCCCTTGACCCATCCACTGAATCCCCTCCCGTTTGTGCATAATTATCTATTAATTATTTATTAATTATCTATTAATTTTCAATCTTTGTATCCCCTATTTTTACAATAACACTTACCGTTTAAGAGATAGTTGCGAAAAATCGGTTTTTTGACCTTTGACCTTGAATAAAATTTTTAGCTCCACCGGGATCGATGGGGACTTCTGACACTTCACTTTAGTGTTGTCCTTAACTATATTTGTATTAATTTCATAGTCAAAGTACCAAATAGGGGTACAAATAAGGGGTCTAAGGGATTTTTTTTTTTTAATATGTCTCCAATGCCATTTTAACCTATATTTAGTAGCTTTAGGGTGGAAGGTATAACCCCCATGACCCATCCTCGGAATCCCCACTTGTTTGTACACAATTGCATACCTTTCAAACTTTGTAACCTCCATTTTTTCGCTAACAATTATTGTTTAAGAGATATATATGAAAAATTGATTTTTTGACCTTTGACCTTGCATAAAATTTTTAGCTCCACTCGGATCGATGAGGACTTTCGACATTTCATGTATAATGATGTTCTTAAGGTCTGTACCAATTTTCAGTTTTATGGGAATTTTTCCGAACTTTCGCTTTTTTTTGGTCTATTTTGACCGGGCTATTTCTGATTCAAACTGTTTTGTTGTACGAAAATAATGCGGAAGAGTTGACCACAAGACACCAAGGGGGGCAACTCCTTAGGGAATCCGCCCTCTCTCAGCTGGGGGCTTTTAGCTGCATGCACAAAGGTATCCTTTAGGGAAATAGGGGATTAGCCGCAAGTTTTGATCTTTTGTAAGCATTTATCTTTAAAATACTTCCCACGCTTGAGCAACTGATATCTGGACACTCAGCAGGGATTTAAAAGTCATCGGAATTAGGATAAAAGAACCGACCAGTCTCTGTGTGTATAGGTCGTTTTGAAGGGTCACAATGTATCAAAAGGCACCGAAGAATACTTTTTATCCTCTTAGAAAATCATTCCCACAGTTATTAAAGCGTTTTGTCCATTCAACAGGTCCAACTCACAGGTTGTACCGATCAGTCAATTGTTTGAAGAATGCTTTGTTGAGCCATTTTGAAAGATAGATCATCTTACATTTAACAGTTCTTAAGATTTCTTAAGTGTATAAAAAGAAAAAAAAATGATATACTGAGGTAAAAGCAAAAAAAAAAAAAAAAAAATAGTAATAATAATAATTGAATAAAATAATTAGTGTTATAAAAATAATTGCTTTTTGTCCTATCCTCTATTATTTAATTTTCCCGTTATGTACTGTGTAAATTTAAGGAATATTTCAGCACATATTAGCAACCTTGTATTTTATTGCACTATTTAATTCAGGGCCAAAAAAACTAATAAAGCGAAGCGATTTTCGAATACAAGCTGAACAGCAAAAACAACATTAAAATCTCGATAGCAAAATGGGGAAAAAAGTGCTATTACAGCGTAGCAAAAAGCAACTCCGTTCGTTATCTGCGGCATGAGCGTTAAGGGGTTTCGGGCTGGTTATGGAATGGGTTAAAAATGGTAAGACATTACGTTAAAAACACTAGCAGAACCACGTGAGATGTCAAAATAATGAAAATAATTATCGATAATCCAAGCACACTGGCCTCCAAAAGTTAAGGTACAACCGGTATTTTTGCGCCTAATATGCAAATAAATCAATGTAGAATAAAAAAAAAAATTGGAGAATGTGTGCATTGAATGGTTTTTTTATTGAATGTGCCATAGAAATTTGTATAAGTGTGTTGCAAAAACGATTTATAACAAAAAAAGCAATTTTTGCGGAAAAGGCCACTTTTGAAGAAAACAGATCATCACAGTACTATGTAGTAAAATGTCATACAAACACTACAAAAATGGGCTCCAATAAGGAATGTGACCCCCCCCCCCCCCCCAACTCTCATTCATTGACGGAAAAGATTTTCCATGTGGTATATTAAGTTGATGGACACCGGAATAGGAAGTGAAGGCCAGACACAGCGTAACCTTGTTCCAGCTCATGTAACGACCTTGGAGGAGGATTTAAAGCATCAACCTGTTTGCCAAGATAGTCCCAATGATATTCTATCGGATTCAAGTCTAAAGATCGAGCTGGCCATTCCATTCGACGACATTTCGTGAACAGCACAGAAGCTTATTGCTGCTGGGTCCAGGAAACATGTTCTATTGCCCAGCATAAGCGGATCCCTCGCTGTGGTCCGTTGAGAGGAACAAACACAACTGATCGTCTTACATAGAGACCTGCATTGTGAAGACGATTTCGCACCATGGTGGAAGAGATTCTTCTTCCTGATGCTACAAAGGCTTCCACAACGAGCTGTAGCACAGTAGTGGTTCTTCTTCTTCTGGCCGAAAGAACTAGAAAACGATCTTCTGCAGGTGTAGTGGCTCGTGGTCAGCCCGGAAAAAGTCTTCTGGACACAGAATCTTCTGATTGGCATCGATCCTAATGTCGCTGAACAACGCTACGAAACACATTGAGACGTTTTGCAGCATCAGCCCACGACAATCCCATTTCCATCCATCTAACAGCCCTCCACCTTAATGAATTGGGTAAACGACGTCTCTGAAACATTTTCTAAACTCTATTGACTGTTGTCACCGAAACTGCCAACAACAGTTGAAGATAAACAAAACTTACACACAAAAGTACAAAAGCTTGTTGTTTGCACATTTTTCCTTACTTGTAAAAATATGTTTTTTTCTATAAAATAAAAGTGGTTGCAACCTTTTTTTCATAAATGGTTTCAAAATTTGTTATTATCATTCATGCAAACGATGCATTTTATTGTTACTGCTCTTTTTTTATGGTGAGTTTCAAAAATCATGCTGTACCTTAACCTTTTGGGGCCACTGTATTTCTCCCACTAGGCCTTCCACGTCGTCACATATGGACTACCCCAGCTGAGACTATTTGAAAAAGTTGGTCTAAAGTTTAGGAACCAGGAGAAATTGTGAGCTTTTTTTTTCTAACTGATACTTCAATTAAAGAAGTCCTCATACAAGAGTAGTTAGATGCTTCAAAAAAAAAAAAAAAAGGCAGAAAAAAGGGGAGACATTACTTTAAAATTTACAAGTTTCTATTGAACCAGAAATAGAAGACATCAAAGAAAAAGTATGAAATCAAAACCTGCAACAGGGAAAAAGTTAGTACACTCCGTATAAAGGAAATTAATGAACAATTATGTTTACAAAGTAGAAAATTGTGCTTGCATCTATCGTTTGAAAGCAAACAACCAATCGAAAAAAGGACAAAACAGGTTTCAATGTTTTAGAAGTCAAAACGCAGTCCCACGACAAGTATTCGAAAAGAAATACTTTATTTTTGTTAGTAAAAACTAATAGTGATGAAGAAGATGACTGAATACATTCTTTTTTTAATTAGCAATAAGCCCTATGATTTTAGTATCGCCTATAAAATGTTCATTTATTAATTATTTGTGATTTTCTTATTTTCAAAGTGTTTTAAAAGAAATAAAACAGTTAAATTTGGTTAAATACCTATATCACTTACTCCTTGGTATCATTTTTATTATGCACCAATAGTTACAATCATGATTTAAAAGTGTGTAACCCTAAAATTTCATATGAGTGTCCTTCCGTTGGTCTTTGATTTCAGATTTTAGATAAGGGTTTCCCCCAGCAACGAATGGAGAATCTGTAAGGACCTCAGATCGTTTTATTAGAAAAAAATCGTCGATGTATTACAATTAAACCATTGCGGTTAAATTGATTGATTCTGAGGTCGATTCTGAAAACTCACTATATCATTGCATTTTAACCCATTAAGCGCCAAGTCTCCCATTTTGGGAACCTTCAATTAAGATTTTTTTCTTCATCTAGTAATTAAGATATCATTTTGAAATTTTTAAAAATGAATGGTATAGAACCAAACTTAACTGGTAATTTTTTCAAAAACGTTTGGAATGTAAATTCTTTTTTAAAAAAATTTTAAATTTTGCGAAAATTTCTTGTTTTTGCATTACACGGGGAAAAAATTCCCTAAAAATAATAAATGCAAATGCAGGAAATTAGGAACATGGAATATGAAGCTCAACAGACCTTTTTTCAAATCACAACAAACAGGGGCCAACAAGAATAATTTAAAGGAGTTTTAGAGGACTTTATTTACTGAAGTCCCAAAATGGGAGACTTGGCGTGTTCTGATTAGCAGAGCAAGTCATGCCCAGTAGAAATCGTCTTCACCCATTTTGCATGAATGAACTCTTCCCTTTTTTCCCACAGCCCCCCTTTGTAGTTTCTCATTGTAAACACTTTTGCTGTTCAAGGTCAAGAGTAGGTGCTTTTATCAAAACAAGTAACATTCCATTCGTTTAGAAGAAAGTTCTGAAAAAACAGGGGTGCCAATCCTCCCTAAGGAGGATGACGCATATCTCTGAATTTCTACAGATCACGAAAGAGATTTCCGTAAAAAGAGTTCAAATTCCCTTTAAAACTATTCCTCAGCCCTCCATAAAAATATTTTGTAGCTCAGTCAGCTCCATGCTCCCCTCCCCCTTGAGGGCACTCCCCTTTCAATTAGGGAGGTTGAATTTCAATAGAGAAATTTCCTCACCTTTTTTTTTTTTTTTTTTTTTGAAATCAAAAATGTAGTAAGAACTTTTGACTTTGCTTCAAACACTATTAAAATAATATATTTTAGCTTAAAATAAGATGAGTGCAGTATCACTTGCTTGTGAATCGCCAAATTCCTTTCAGATAGTTGAGAAAAACACTAATCGAAATCGTTTAGATCACAGATAATGCGATAACTGTCTCACTCTACATTTTTACTATTTATCGTAATTTGTTGGATGAAATCGGAGAAACTATGATCGTTGATAATTCTTCAATGCGAAGTATGCTAGACAATTATCTCTAAAAACATTATGATGATGAATAAATCATGACATCAAACATGTTGTGAAGCAACCGAAATGTTGACTGCAGAAAAACACTTGCCCATAATAACACAATTACACCGTCTTTTTGCTAAAAGGTAGTAAAATGTGTGGGAAAAGTTCCGTTTTGTACAAAAATGTATAAGAAGAAGGAATGCAACAAAAATGAAAACCAGACACGGAATGATGTACGGGCAGAGGGAGGGGGGGGAGACGTTCTTAAGGGCCCCAACGGCTCAAGAAATTGAAAATAACTAGCATACTAATACTTATTAATGTTGCAAATATACACTGCTAGCCTCTGGGGCTGGCCTCCACAGCTTTTGTTGAAAGGGGGCCCAAAATGTATAGCTTTGGGTGTCACGAAAACTTAAAATTCTACATTTTAAAGCTTGAATATGTTAAATATGTACATAAAGTACCAATACCTAGCCATATTAATTACATAAAAACGATTTTAGGGCTTTCTAATTGGATTTAGCCAGAAATTATTCAAGTATCAACATAGTGTCAGAGATATGTATGTTGTCCCCATTAAACGCCAAGTCTCCCATTTTGGGACCATACCATATCTCGTAACCTAATAAATATTTTTGCGAAATTTCAGCTACAGATGATTAGAGATGTATATTGAATATCAAAACACATGAAAACTTAAGTATTTTCAATGTGGTTCATATAGCGGCGCTTAATGGGCTAAAGTACGACAAAAACCGTTCTTAAATATGTAAAGTTACACGGTGTTTAAAAGTAGATTCCACTTAAAAATTAAAGGTTGTATAAAATGAAGCTAAATGCCACATAATTTTTTATTCGTCCTATATTAAATAATCTGTTTTACAGATTTGCTTAGTTAAGCATAACTTGATAACATGATCGATACAAAATTGTCTTGAATTTTGGTGAGTTTTTCTACAAACTGACAATATTTAAAACATTGTTGATAAAAAAAAATATTATATGCAAAAAAACATTTTTTTTATAAAAGCGATTCATAATTTCGAAAGAATATTTGAATTCTAATTTCATAGGTTATTTTTCAAAAGAAAGAACACATGTCGAGTTTTCAACATAGTAACTACACAAAACCTAACACACCGCATTCGCAAGCAGAAAATAGATGTAAACATCGCAAAACTTCCTCAAAAAGAAGCATAAAATACGAAAGTTTCCATCACTTGAATCCAAACTTTGGAAAATCTTCTTTCCTGTTGTTTTTAGCTAAGCCTCTAGAGAATTCAATAATGGCATGCGGTAATCGTCTTCACGAATTCTACTGAATACATAGTATGTGGTTATGTGGTGTAATGCTGCCTTTTCTTATTCAATGATGCTTATTATAGCAAAAACTAGGAATTCTGGAGCAAAGTTTTTGTTCTATTTTAGTAAACTTCAGCCAAATATTTTGGTTATGGTTTGCATGTGGTATAAAGTGATTTGTTTTGAAATGGGAACATTTATGACTTCGAAATACATAATGTATCTTGTAGCCTTAGCTATGAGTAATATTCCAAACTGCGCTATTGCCGAATAGCAGTAAAGTATTTCATTTTAAAAATTACAAAAAAAAAAAAAAAGAAAAAAAGATTTAAAGACACGGATTCTTTTCAATAAATTTTCTATTTTTTATGTTTTGGTTTAGGGAATTTTAGACATTACGGTTTTTTGAAGCAGTTATTGAAGTCAAAATTGGTATATTCAGTTGTTGTTCAGCTTGTTTTTTAACAGTTAAAAAAAGCTATTTTTGAGTCCAAGTAGGTTGCTTAAACTTTCCCTGGACACAGGGCACGTTTACGCAAATTCATCTTGACACCTAACGTGGTTCTGTTAGTGTTTAGAGTCTTACCATCGCTAAAATAAAGCAAATTTATTCAGACTGAATAGTGTATAAATTTGAAGTTGAATCGGTCATGAAGACAGTACTAATAATTGTAAGCTATAAGATACGAATGTGCAAATGAATTGAAATTAAATGGTAATTTTCAAAACTAAATAGCCGGAAAATACTAAAAATGTTTCAAACAGTTTGGAGTGAAAAAGTGTCACAGACACGTATAAGTTAGACACAGTAAGAACAATCGTAAATGTACTCCGACGTTCAACGCGTAAACTTGCCCCGTTGGCAAGTTTGGATTTATTTTTAACATGCAATTTTTTTAAATAACATTTAAGTTCATACAAATAAAGTTCTAAAAAAAATGATAAAATTATGCTAATTTTTGTACATTTGTACTTTTTAGCTAAGTATTATTTATTCACAATAAGCTTCAAAACTGTATCACAAAATTTACACAACTTGATAGAAAACAGATTACTCTTTCTGCATGAAGGATCGAAGCTTGACTAATGCTCAAAAACTTGCGAGAATATTTGATAGGGAGTAGCATCAATCTGTTATGACCGTTGGCTCTCCAGTTATAATTAGTTTTGAGAAAAGGGCACTGCGTAAACGTCCTCGGTCTACTCTACTCATTTATAAGTAAGAACTTAATGGAAAGTATTTTGTACTGTTCATATAGGTTATGACCTTTTTTTTTTTTTGCATTTTTTGTAAGTTAACCTTATTGTACAAGCTTGATTAGTTGGTTTTCACTGAAAAAAGTATAATTCCAACATTTCCCTACTGTTTGTATGGAATCCAATAGACTTTCTTCAAATGTCTCGAAAATCATTTATGCAGATACTGCCGTACCTACCCATGACAGTTCAGCTTTTTGCACATCAAGTCTTATGTACCACGTAGTCAATTGATTAGTCTTATCAATTTAAGTTGTAGAGCGATTGATTCAACTTATTCATTAAAAACTACTTAATAAATCTACTCGCTGACATATTTATCACGATTAGCCAATATTTAAGTCAAATATTTAAGCTAATTCGCCCTTCTCCTGACTAACGGACAAGAAATATTTGAAGAAATGTTGTCTCGCTGTTCGGTCAGGACTGTATAATCTTCTCAAGAAAACTTACTACAGTGAAGCACCGTTTATACGTTTCTCTTTTCTACGTTTTTATCAAGTATACGTTTTTTATATTGCTCCTTGTAGATTCAAATAAATATTAACGTTTTTCCAAGTACAAGCTGTGCACTCTGTGACGAGACGGTGCAGATTGCGCCACCTAGTGGATCTCATTTAGTTGTTATACTTATAATCAAGTTCTAGAACCATCCTAAAAACCTTTTATAATATTGAGCTTACGTTCGACGAGCATGACCGGTAGCGACCGGCGGTTAATCGCGTGACAGCAATGACGTCAGTGGTTACTAACCGGTTGTTCACGAACCAATGCTTCATCGAACGCTTTCGGTTAATCACCGGTTACTTGCGCGGACATACCGCAGACGAATAACACGCAGGTGAAAAAGACACGTAATTGGTCAACAATGTCACGTTGTTCCATCAACCAATCAACCAGCTAGAGTTGCGGTCGACCAGTAGATCAACCGATGAGGCTCAATAAACGACATCGGAAGCAACCAGTTAACCGGTAGCTCTCAAGAACCCTGCGGTTAGCAACCTGTTACTCACCGGTCGACCGGTGAGGTTTCGTCGAACGCAAGCTGATTGTGCCCACCAAAGCAGTAATTTTCTGTAATCTGCTGACTCATAATTCAAGGTCTCAAATGTAACCTTTTTACATGTAAAACATGTGAGCTTTTGGCTATTATGTCATTCATGAGAAGGGAGATTAACTTAACTCCAAAAAGCTCAAACTTCTTTCAATGAAGAAATGGTTTTCTATGAAATCCCAAAACACGTGTCTGCAATTTCTTTCAGTATTTGAGCTTTAATTACGTTAATGTTTTAGGGTCAACAAAAATAGTTAGTTCCAGAGAGAATTTTGATTTTCAGCATATAAATGAATCTATTAAATTTGAATTTTTTAAATCGTTAGGTGATTTCGTTGTCTTGTGCCAGTATTTTGGCGAGCGCAGCTTAAATTTCCTAACTAAACCGCAATTTGGTGTGAAGTCCAACTTCCACAGTACAAGCATGCCATAAAGATTTGTTAAAAGGATAGGCAATCAATAACAAGCACTATCACCCAAAGAAGGGACAAGAACAGGAGAGAGAAAGTACATATATGCCCGGGTCTGGATTAGAACCCGTGACCTCCCTATTAGAGTCAGTCTTCTCTGACCACTAGACAAGACGTTAGGTGGTAGTTTATGTAATTAATAAGACATATTGAAAAATACATGTTTTACATTTTTCGAACTTGAGATACATTTAAAAACAATGTGAAAGTTAGCAAATTTTATCATAATTTTTATTTTTCAATGCATTGGTTTCCACACAGTAAAACCACTACTTAACAATAAACAATGGTCTTCATAAATATCAAAAAGAATCAGATCAATAAATGAAGTATAAGATTTTAACCATTAAATGAATAGATTTTTATAACATTTTTTATTACTATAAAGTACATCACTGAATGAGAATGGTGAGCCCAACTTTCAAGAAAATCCGGATAGCCCGAGGAAAGCAATACCACAAAGATTAAGTGTCTGGAAATGCTTCTCCGATAAAACTCCTCTTTTAACAGATAACGAGCAGCACTTTGTTTGCCGCCAATGGAATTGCCGGAAGAAGCACTACACACAAAGTTTTCTAAAGCATTATCTTAAACGTCCGATAATGGAGGAAAAGAATGATATTCTTGTGTGAAAAAAAAATAAGTTCAATGCCCTAAATATGTTTTCCAGTCTTTTCAAGATATATTTTATCAGTATATTTGTAAGGCTTAAGTAGCTGTATGAGTTTTCCTAGAAGAGCATAATCCTGTATATTTTTTGTAAAACATTCGAAACGCAGTTGTTTTTACAATGTGAGTAATTTTAATACTAAAAGAAAAACCAAGCAGGATTATTTTACTGAGTATTTCTTTAGATAACAGTGTAATACATGGACATGATAATCTTTTCTCTGACTAAATGCCTTAATGAATTCAGTTTTCCCCTCCTCAAGTTAACAATGTTTTTGTTTTCAATTTAAAGCTTCTTAAAATAAGATTAGATATACAATGGGGGAGAGGGGGGCGCTTAGTTAAAGGGCATTTTCCGAACGTTAAAATGTTATTGCTCCCACTCTCTTCCCACGTCTTTTTCCAATGAATAAAAAATAGGCTGCACAAAATTTCCCTCCATTTGGACAGTTTCTAGGAGGGCTTCGAATAACTTAAAGTTCGACTGGTCCAAGAAATATAGTAACTTTTTTTACAACATTACATTTTTCTTCAATAACGCAACAATTTCTAGAGAATAAATACATATTATTATGACAAATAATTTCTGTAGAACCAAAACAAAGTGTTATATGCAAAGCGTTGTATTAACAAGCGAATACTGAACATTATTTTCTCATAAGTGGGGATTTTGTAAAAGTAGGTCAATTTTTACGGTCTTAAGCAACAATGTGTAAAAAAAAAAAAAAATTTCTCCCTTTCATCTTTTGTGAAAATACTATTGTGTTTCTGAATTAATTTTAAACCTTTCTGCAGTACCAATCACAACAATTATTTTGTCAGGTTTTCCAATTCTGCTTATATAACCGGAGTCATCTTTCCAAGTTGAAGGGTCTTTTGTCACCTATGTTTCTTGCTTCTGTATTTGGCCAAACTGCTCGAATTTCATCGGTTAAACCCTATTTTTCAAGTGCTTGATAAGCAGTCATGACTTTTTCTTCTCCTGACAATGTTACGATTCCAGGAACTCTCAACAATTGCTTCATGCCATGAAATTGCTTTATAAATTCCAAGCTGTTGATCCTCCTAACTCCTGTGAATGCGGGGAGCAATTTTCCATCCCAGTGTAATACTAATTCTTGGCAATTGTAAAGGTTAAATTTTTGTAGACCTTTTTCATGTCTCTTTTCCCAAAGTATTTTTTGAAGGCACTAAAGACAAGTTCGATTTATGATTAGATCCTCAGTACCATGCCCAAACGCTTCTGCATCAGCAACCAATATGTAAATTTCAATGTCTATCAATGGTACTTCGGAAAAACGAGGAGTAAAACTGCAATATACCTCATGTTTCTGTTTGAGTCATACTTCCTGTGCTTGTAATGTCACTGCTGTGTTAATTGCCGGTGTTTGCTTATCAATGACAGGACTGTCACTGTTGTCAAAACCATCATTGTTTGGGTTGCTTGAAACAAAATCATAAGTTCTTTATTCGACAAATTGTCATTTCATTTCTTCAAAGGTTCTTTTTTTTCTTATAACTTCCTTCTTTTCCCATTGATTTTTTCTCTTCTCCTTTTGCGCCATTTTTTTCATCACCAAACGTGCAGCCCGGGAATCCTTTTTGCTCTAAAGAGCTAAGAATTTCCTATCCTCTTCATTTTTATTTTTTTCAAAGCATCTGCAAGCACAATATCGAAGAGATTTTCCATAATTTCAGGTCTCACCTCTCAAAAGGATCTCCTTAATATTGTTAGCTACCGTTGTAGAAAAAAAAATCTGTTAATGTTTCTATGCATCATGGAGTTTAGACTAATTTATCAATTCAGTGGTCTGGTCTTCTAGTAGGAATAGACTAATAAGGGGACTTTCAGTTTTAGACTATGAAAACAAACTTAATATTATAATATGCATAGCCTGCAGCAAAGGAGAGTCAGAAAGAACATGCTTCAGTTGTTTAAATTTATCATCAATGTGAAAGATGTAATCGGGTTAAATTTGTGCACGGAAAGCAGGACGAGGGGTCATTGTTTTCAGCTATTCATTAATCAAGCTAACCTAGACATTAGGATACATTACTTCTTTAGTAGTGTTGTGGGCACTTGCAACAGATTACCCGAAGAGGCGTTAATGAACAAGGGGGTGGATAGCTTTAGGAGGGCCATTGATCTTCATTGGAATTTTATAAACTGATTAGGACCAGCCTTGTGTGGCCCAGAGCGTGTTGCTTGTCATCACATTTGTATTTGTATTTGAATTCGTGCACTTTGCCAGAAAACAGAGATCTCTTGAATCTCTACTGCTCCACTTTTTTTTGGTCATACTTACAACTTAAGGTTGAATAAAAAATTCTTCTTCGATGTTAGCTTCCTTAAAATAATTGTTGGTAAAAATATAACACAGATGATCAATATAAAAATCACTTCTTAATTTCCGGGAAGAGACGTTTGTGCAATTTTACAAGTCTATGTTGATCATCTCAAAATTCAGTCAAAAGTAACCAGCAGCACAAACCACTAGTCAGTGAAATTATTGATAGAAGATAATGTTGAACAATGTTAGGAAACAAGTAAAAGATGCATATTTTGTAAAAAACAGAAATACCCTGTGCAAACCACCTTTAAATAAAAATTAATGATACAGGTAATGTTATACTTGGTTAGAAAGTAAATAAACGATGCACATTTCATGAAGCTAGAGTTGCAAATTAAGTTTACTGAATCATATGAAAATAATTATAGATGTATTTCGTGAAAAAATATATATTATCTTTCGTAGTACAAAAAAGAAAAATCAAGTTCTTTCTCACATTCAGCTAGCAAAAGCAAATGCCATGTTATTGAAAACACTACATGCTAACAAAGTTCAAAAAACTAAAATTAAACTATAATTCTAATTATTTTAAAAATCACATATAATTTTTTGTGTTCTTACAAAAATAACTCAACTAAAAACTAGCAGAGAAACTTTCGTGACATTGTTTCAGAAATGATTGCAGCAGCATGAAACGCCATGTTGGCGAAAACACTTTGCTGCATGAAAAGAAGCCTGGTCAGGAATCGGAATGGTATACTAGTTCACAGGACAAGGCAGTTTGAGTAAAATATCACTTGTAACAGGAAATAAGGCCGTCAAAAATGCAAATCTGAATGTTATTTTTTTATATTTGAAAAATGATGAAGAAATATTTTTTTTCGTCGAAAATTTGACAATTTCATGCTACTTGAGGCATCATTTAAGCATTTCCGATTCAGTTAATATTTTGCAAGCTTCATTTTTTTGTCCAATGAAACAAAATTGGGGGGTGGGAGCTAACTTTTTACTAAGTTAAAAAATAAGTACCACCCTAATATACAAACATAATTATTTTGTTTAAAAATATTTAATGAAAGTCTAGTTACTGCCTATCTGTAAAATGAAAACAGAAAACAACGTTAATAAATCGCAGTTAGTCACAAAATTTCTGGAAAAAAAGGCCCATTATTTAGGTAAAAATGGATAAAACAAGAGCGCATAATAAAACAAAAAAGTTGTGTGTAAAGTTTATCAATCAAAAATGCACCTGTACTTATACCAAATTGGAGAAATTAGAAATAAATCAATGTAAACATAGGACAAGGGATGTAAACAACCAATCAGATGAACATGGATCAACAATGCTTATTGGTGGACTTAGATATAAATCAATTTAAACACAGGGCAAGGGATCAAAACAAATAACCATACGAACACGGATCAACAATGTTTATTGGAGGATTCAGAAATAAATCAATGCAAACACAGCGCAAGGAATGAATACAACTAAATAGACAATCACGGATCAACAATGCTGAACAGAGCAAAGAACGAAGTCAACCAGTCTAAATCCATGGAGTAAAAAATTAAAATTTGTATTTGCGGCGCGTTATTTCAAGACTTTTGGTTGTACGTCAAAAACGTTATGCACTTTACAATTTTAGTTTAAAATAAACATGATAGAAAACACTACGCAACCATTGGAGGAAAGATGCAAATGGAACATGAAAATAATGTTTTGAATGCATATATAAATGACAACTAATAGACAATATTTTCGAAATATCTACCATTCTCGTCAATAGTGTTGTAAAGTCGGTTCTGAAATGCTTCCATAATACGCTTGAGTGTATTGGAATCAAGTGCATCAATCTCCCTTCTGATGGGAGACTTCTCCTTCCCCAGTGATTATCAGATGTTTCCCACTTATTTTTTATTTATTTATTTTTTTTTTTTTTTGATGTTACACCGTAAGAAAAAATTACATCTATTTAAATTCGAACTGTATGGGACCATTCTGATCCTTGCCCCTTGGTTTTATCTGCATCGAAAGCGATCAGACGCTCACCAAACGTCGCCGTCGTTTCAAGTCATATGAAGACGTCAGCAGCTCGGGGGAAGCGAGCCTCATCTTACATGAACTAGTACCGGCATGTGATGTTGAAATGGTCAGCTTCATGGTCAAAGTAATAAGGATACTAAAGAACTGCAAAACACTGCTTTTATCAATCGTGAAATAATAGTTTGGATACACTTAACAGATGGAACATTTGCCGAGTTCAAGTGGCTGTCTGATCCTCAAATAATTCGCTGCTGTCACCAGTGAAAACATCAGTTATGAACAATTGTCAAAAGTGACTGGATTTTCGTCCCGACGTCTTGATTCTGGCATCCTAAATACTCCCGTTTCATTCAAATCTGCTGATTAAATATAAACAATGAAACTCAGTGCAAGGTTAGAACCAGAACACGTGCATATGACGTCAAAATGACGATGACTTTCCAGTGAGCGTATCACGTGATTATCACTTCACTAGATTCCCTTTTTTTGATATCTCTAAACGACATAACCATCAAAAATTGCTTCAAAGATTCTCATAAATCTTTCTTACAAAAAATAACCGTTCTTTCAAGGTCAGTGCTTCCCCGTAATTCAATATTGACCTGAAATTTCAATATACGTGTTACTACATTATGGAGGAATTGCACTTTTATCAATACATTTGAAATCAAGAATTTAAAATATTTTCATTCATGTGTTTTTGACCACCCTGCATTTGTAGCACTGTTGTGGCGATTTGTGCTTCATTTTTCCTTGCTACCAATATTTCAGCAATTTACATTCTCGATATTTGTTTTCTTCCTAATAACTAAATAAATGTTTAATACGTATCTTCAAAATTAGGGAATAAAGCCGTTCTTTCGAGAAAGCTAAAAGTGAAAGTACTTTATATACTTAAAAGTTTATGCTGTATTAAATATTACCTGAGAAGCATTAATAGTTTCCAGGTTAAAATGCAACGACCGAAATAAGTTACAAAAATTGATTCCAATATCAGGCAGAAATTTAAGTTAGCATTTAAATCATAAAAAGGCAAATTAAGGATATATTTAGCCTTCGTTATTCTCTCTCTCTTTTGAACAAAATAACGTGGTCGAATATTGACGTAGCTAGATTAAAGGTCAAAAATCAAGAGGGTAAAGAAAAGAAAGTGAACTGGCCTGTTTCAGCATATCAGTTGAGCATTTGCAATTTTACATCCTAAAGTGGCATTTTTCTCTATTTCTCTCCCTGTGAACATGATAGCAAAGCTATAGCACAGATATGAGCAAAGATATAGCACATTAATTAAAGCACATATACGGCATCTTAATTACGTAAGTAGTACAGTTAAACGCTATTTATATAAACTAAGTTCAAGTCGGTTTTCTTGACTTCTTTTAAATTTAGTAATTAAATAATATCATTTCAATGTAAACAGGGTCAACCGTTCTTTTAGAAACTTAATTATTTGGGCATTTCTATCACTTTTCCCGTCCCTTCCCTTCTTCAACCTCGCGAGTAAACATCATGAACACTGTCAATAATTTCAGTTTTCAAGAGGCTTGTTCATAACGTACTCATGTTTAAAATAGAGGAACAAACATTAATACTAACTGCACAATTGATAACAGAGTTGTAATTTAAAATTCCCTATATCACGTCTTATTAGATTTTACTCCATTTCTGGGTTACATGGAATTTACTGAACAAGGTTATTGCTCATAACTTAAATTATATTTTTATAATCATATTTGATAGTTATCTTACAATTAACTACATGTTTGAATGCACAGTTTAAATTTACGGTTTCTAGCCATTTTCTTATTTTTTCCACACGAAAGTTTCGATTAACTGCTGGTGATCCAGTCTTGAAAACGCCGATAAATTAAGGTTTTACTGTATACTAAAATATACGTAAATACATTTAAAAAAAAATATTGTAGTATTATAACAGCCATTAATGCAATGCTGCACTGTATAAAAGTTTCGAAGTTTCCAACTGGAATTTTTTTTTAATTTATTGTTAATTCTATGATGCTTGCATTTTAAGTAAAGGATCTGGTGTGAATAGGGTTGGTGTATAAAATAAAGCTTAGAAAGACGAATAATGAAATCAAGGAATTATTAAATAGTTACCCTAAATGCGGGATTATTTTCTGTTTTCTTAATATACCGCTATTTAATGCCAGTAATATACTGAGTGAAATAAAATATTCTGTAGTTTTACACCGTAATATGATATAGTCATTTTGCCCTTCCAAATATTTAGTTTTAGTTATTGATTGCAACGTTTTCCAATATTTCTCTACTTTGTCTGCAATATGGAGCAAAAGAAGAGATATATTTTAAAACGTTTTCCAATATGCAAAGATTTATCGATTCTGAACTGCTTCTTTTCTTAGTAGACGCATTGATTTCTTCTTACGAAGTGTTGCATATATAACAGTAATTTAAATGACTGAAGATTTTTAAATTACCATATTTTGTGATAAGTTTAAGATTACAAAGGATAAAAGATAGTCATATGTCAAACGGTAGGTAGGAATGTAAAAATTCCAATATATTGTTTTGATTAATCATCACAAAATTACTTTGAACTTTGGACTCCTTGAATCGATTTCTTTTAAAGATTTTTTTCTATCCTTAAATCAATTTTATAAGTAGGATACAGGAACAAATCAAAGAAATTAGTAAAGATTCATTACTTGACGAATTTATAGCAAAAAATGAAAAGAAAATTTAGCTCATTCTTACTAACGAAAAACAATTTGTCTGGAGAAAATTTTTATCTGTTTTCAGTCTTATATGCAAAATAAATAAATAAATAAATAAATGCATAAAATAGAGCCATCAAGCAAAAATAGTCACTATATGTTTGTGCAAATTTAAAAACAGAAACTTCTTACACAGTTATGTATAGATGAAACATCCTAAATTCGTTTTTAATGTAAAATGGTTGAAATTAAGTTTCAAGTTTTGCTTAGTAAAGTTTCAAACAAACTACCAAGCAGCTAAATAATGCATAAATAGTAGGTATAACTATGACTTATTTTACATAGTACCTTCTTCAGTTATTTTCTGTATATTAGTTTATTAGTATTAATCTATCTCTCATATCTTTATGACTACCTATGTCAACAGAATGTATTTAATCTTGGTTAATATGTAATTAATTGTTTTAAGGGTACATGTTTATGCACTCTTAAGGAAACTTTCATTTATTTGCAAACGATAATTTTATTCTTAGTGTATATGTTACCATTAAAGTATATAATGCAGTTAATTTATATACAGAATACCTAGTTATTCCATGAAATAACTGATCGTGTCCGTTAAAGTGTGTAATACTTTATAAATATGACACTTTAACTAGTTATTCTATGAAATGGCTAGGTATTCTATATATTAACTAATGAGAGACAGTTAAAGTAAAGTAAACAATTTATCTAAAATGAAATAATTAGGTATTCTATAAATCAACTAATGATAGACAACTAAAATGAAAAACATGCAATTTATTTCATTTATGCAGCGTATAAATGCTATTTATAGAAACGTACCATAAAATCATTTGTTACTACAAGGATTACTAAAATGACACTTGGAATTACAAAGAACATTATTTCTAAACAAAAACTGGCGCCAACACGCACTAAACACGTTCTCTCCCTATGGCCTGGAATAGTTCATAAATGCAGTAGGGGTGGAAGGTAAATGTATTTGTCGAGTAAGATATATGATATAGATTATTTTACACTTTAACGGACACGATTAGTTATTCAATGAAATAACTAGGTATTCTATAAAGTAACGGATTTCATACTTTAACGATAACATAT
Source organism: Uloborus diversus (assembly GCF_026930045.1). Taxonomy (NCBI): domain Eukaryota; kingdom Metazoa; phylum Arthropoda; class Arachnida; order Araneae; family Uloboridae; genus Uloborus; species Uloborus diversus. The sequence goes on from NC_072736.1 coordinate 48,678,039, forward strand.
ACATTACTGCATGATATAATCATATTGTATGTTTCGATTTATTATATGCTAAACACTGAATATGGAAGAAATACAACGGATTCGAGAAAATATCAACTTTAGTTTTAGGTAAGCCTGTACGGTGACGACAAGCAATCAATCAACAGAAACAAGGAAGTATGAAGCTTGCATCTCAAAGATACAACTTTTGTCCAATTTGAAAATTGTAGCACCAATAGTAGTGTGTGTAATACATTTAGCTATTAGTGCCTTACCCAGATATCGTCTTCTAAATGCTAATTTTTAGTTTATTCAACACTGAATGGTTTCAAAATACAGCTAGAATATTTTGCATAGAGAAAACAAAAATTTGCCACTAAAAGGGGAAAAACTCCACCCTAAAGCTTTGTAGATCAGTAATTATTCTACTTGGAAGAAGTATATATTTATACGTCAAAAAAAAGTTTACATATAAACAAAATATCGAAAAGAACTTTAAATGGAGTGGATGAAACTTTCTCTTTCTATACATACCGGAAATACTTAAGATAATTGAAAAGGAAAGAAGGGGGGTGAAAACTTAAGAACTGGAAAGTAGTTTGAACTAGCTTGAGTTCTGAAAGTGCTTGATATTAGCAGAACGTTTGCAGAATAATAATAAGTTTTACGCTTGTATCTCACGTAGAGAAATAATTGGAGCAAATTTACTTCCAAAAAAGAATGATATAGGTATTCTTTTGCACACTGATACTTTTCGTTAAAAAAATAAAGAAATTCGTCGTGATTAAAAATTTATGTAAAACCAGAAATTGTGAATTCTTTTTTAAAGCCACTTTCTTATATTAGTTTTTTTTTTTTTTTGCTTATAATATAGATCTGTAAAACTTCAATGCGTTTCTGGCTTTAATGGCTTAAAAAATATATGTAAAATTACTCTAAGATAAATGAAAAAAAGACCAAATAAGCTTTGTGCTGCAATATGATTAAATTGAAAAACCAACGAAAATAAAGCACAAATTAACACGAAAATACCGCATATAGCTATTTCAATGCTACAGAGGAGCCTCAACATTAGTGCAAAAAATCAGCACACAATCAACAATCAGAAAGTCCAATAGTAGGAGGTACTCTAAGATCTTTTTAATTCAATGTATGATACACATCTCACAGATAGTTTAAATATAAATACAAGAATTGTCTAAATCTACTCGATTGGTAGTTTCAGACAACTGAAATTAATTTAGCAAAAATTCTGGAAACATAAAATCATCCACATTTTTTGCCCTTTTTCTTGAAGATCAATACGTAATTCTCTCCCATGCTTGACATACATGTTGTGAAAAACACTTTAGATTTACTCTATTTAAGTATTCTCTAAGTATTGCATAAAAACACGTATTAAAAATAAAAAGGTATGCAAAAAGTGTTCCTGAATTCTGCTTTGTGTTCATATTTTAATGGCTAAATTTTTGGAGACATAAATAAATTTGTCACTTGCTTAAATGTTTCTTGATATTGAATTCCATCAAGTTCGTATAATATGTTGATTTATTTTGTGATTAATAAGTATACTAATAATAAAAATTTCTGTAGAAAACTTTGTTGAATAAATATGAATTTTTGAGCAAAGGGTTTTTTTTTTTTTTTTTTTTTTTTTTAAGCTGAGAGTGACGTAGATCATCCCAACATCGTTGTAAGTAATAGATCTGAAATTTACAGCGGCGAAATTTACTGGGCACACCAAGGAAACGTACCTACACCACTGTTCACGAGAGAAGCAGTTGGGCAAAACCATGCCCAAGTCAATTTCTGAAATTTTTGAATTACGCCACAATAATTCAAACTGCTCATATATTTAGCGTTTTGTATCTAAAATGACCCCAGCCACTTTTTTTTCATATTTTTGTATTCTATTGATCAAGTGGAGCTTTCGGCAGTTAAGCGGCTTACTTTGTAACTGTGGTAGAAAAATCGGTACTTTAGAAATTTTCATATTCCACTTAGATTCTTGCCATCAAAGCGGTTTTCTAAGAATGGGGTCGTTTTCGATTCCACGGGAGTTCTGACATCAGTGAAGTTTTGAAATGGGGAAGTTGCTTGCGATTGCGTATTGCGTCTAGTGCATTTATCTGATAGATTTTGGAATTGTTCGAAAAAGGATCACATGACTTTTCATTTTTAAACTAATGTTTTCGAACAAAAAAGAGTAAAATTCGGAATGGTTTTACACTTCCTAAGTTTTAATAGTTGGAAAATGTTTGGCTCTCCATTTAATTTAGCGATTTTCCACAGTTCGTCTTCTGAACGAGGTAGGGGCAGGCAAACGGCGTCCAATCACATCCCATACATGTTCGATTGGTGACAGGTCAGGAGAGTATGGTGGCCAGGGAAGCATCTGTGTGCATTGGAGAGCATGTTGACAGATATGAGCAGTGTGTGGTCGGGCGTTATCCTGCTGAAAAATTGCATTAGGTAGCCCTTGAAGGTAAGGGATTACCACCGGTCGCAGCACATTATCCAAGAACCGTTGGGCCGTCATAGTGCCCTGAATACGAACTAGAGGTGATATGGAATTGTACGCAATGGCGCCCCGAACCTGTATGCCACGTTGTAGTGCGGTGGGACGTTCCACAGTTACTGCCGGATTAGATCTGTCTCCACGTCGACGCCACACACGTATGCGATAACTACCACCGGATAAACAGAAGCGGGATTCATCTGAGAGCACGACATTTCGCCATTCTGTCATCCACGTCGCTCTAGTTCGGCACCATACTAAACGTTGCTGTCTATGTTGTGGGGTCAATGGCAGTCTTCTTAGCGGACGCCGTGATTGCAGACCACGTGCGACCAAACAGCGGGAAATGGTTCCGGTTGACACGGGAACATTCAGGGTATCTTGCACCTGCTGCAGAATCGAGGAAAAAGTGACTTGTGGGTCTGCTACAGCTTGTTGGTGGATGCGTCAATCCACGCGTTCTGATGTCACTTTGGCTGTCCCTGCACACCTCAATCTTGCCACATTTCGTTGTTTCAACCATTTTCGGCACACCCGATGCACCGTCGTCGCATTTATGATGGTATCAGCTGCGATTTGACGTACGGACCAACCTCCCCTTCTCAATCCGATCACCATACCCCTCGTAAAATCGTCTATCTACTGGAAGTGCCTCCGTTGACCGGCATTCCCTCGTGTTACACGTATCTTCCAAGACAAAAACAAAATTTCTTCGATAATTCTCCAGTCAGAAATAACGACACGAACATTGCCCATTCTGCAAGTTTCTTCCCTTATATCTTACTTCACGTGCGTCGGAGAGCTGCGCATTTCACATCATTTACATAACTCAGTGATGTATGTCTACTCTTCATGATTTTCATAAATTTCTGAACACTCCTTCTTGGTGTTGCATTTTCAATGTCGAGCACTGTATATTACGTAACTTGGTTTGATTTGACTTCCTTTAAAGAAACTCTTCCTAGTTATTTTGTAAGATTTTTTTTTTTTTTAATGAAAGACCAGATCAGAACCTATAAGTATATTATTATTAATTCATGATCAATATTTTATTGATCATACCAGAAACTAAAAGTCAATAAACTACTAAAAAATTTTCTCAAATGTAACTAACGGTCACACATTTATATTCTGAATTAAACATTTTCCAAAATTATTTCTTACTTTTATATTTTTGAATATTTTTATCTTAGGGATATTTTTGTAAAATGTTGAGTATTATAATTTGTTACTCTTGCCTGTGAAAAAAGCAAAATAAGCTTGTCACAAAATTAGTTCAAAATGTTTTTTGTCTTGAAAATGACAACTTTACTAGTTTCTCTTTTGTATTTTTCTAAAAAATATATAGGCTTATTTAGGTTATTTTAAATAATTTTCATTTTTTAAGAACTTCGAAAATAGGTTCAGAAAAACACTTCTTGAAAATGTAGATGGTATTTTGAGCACTTAAATACCAATATTCTTGACATTTGGGCAGGCATTTTTTTTTCAAGAAAATGCAATTATTTTGTTTAAACAAAATAAAATGTAAATTACATCCTTCTAACAGAACCGGATTATGAAACAAATTCCTCCTTCCTTCCCTCTAATGTAATGGACACTTCCTGATGACCGAGTAATCTCGTCATCCGGGAATGTATATCCGTGAATTGCAGTGAAGCCGCAATCACGCTCAGGCGATAAATTACTGAATCCTGTCCTCGTTTCTCCCAGATCACTGCACTCAAGTCTATTACTGTCGCGTAGCAGGAGACAGTTTGTTGGAAATGCCAAATTTCGCACGCTATTACATGGCAACCAGCTCAAGAAAACTACGTAGCACCTAGCTAAGCTACTTCAAAATTCATGCACTTGAATTTTATTATTCCTCTAAAAATTTATTATTCGACTCAGATTCGGTGATGCATTTGAAATGAATTTTAGCCGTTTGAGAATTACATTGTATGATTTTATAGTAGTTTCTCTTATTGATATTTATTAATAAAATAATCAAGTGACTGGAAATAATTTTGCATCATCATATATATAATAGCGAATTCACTGATCGAGTAACGCTGACGTCATCAACAATTAAATTAGTGCCATAATATGATAATTTAATTTGATAATATTTTTTGATAATGTTTGACATGCAGTGAAATGTTTTATTTTGACAAGGCTGAACTGGATCCAGTTTACTGGTAAGACTCATTTTAGGAGAATTAAGAAAAAAAAAACTGAAGTTTAGGGTTAATCCACTGGAGTTAGGGTGGAAATTTCAACCATCAAAATATCACCTAATAGGCAATTGCTTCGTTCAAATGTAGAAACAATTATCAGCAGGGATACCTTGACGAGTGATTTTCCAGTAGATAATATTTAATATGTATTTAAAGCAACATTAGTGTTTTAAATTTGTGCGGTTAAATTAGTACCATACATTCGCCTAGTGCTTGTGCAGGTTTAAATTTTAACAAGCGTATCAAGGAACGTGAAAATATTTTACCGTTTCAGGATTAAACTATTACCTTAAATTTTAAAAATTTTGAAGTACTTGAAGCTAATACTGCTTCAAAAACTAGCGTTTTAATACAAACCCATAGAACTGAGGTAACTGTTAAATTTTTCTTACCTTTTAACAAGAACTAAAATTCAGTTGAAAAATGTAACCATCAACGCTGGCATCATATTAAGACAAATTCTGCGAGTCAGCTCCATTAGTTATATTTATAAACTAAATATAATAAATTTGTTTTCAGATATTACGGGGATAACATGAAAGGAAAGATTAACACAACTAATAAATGTTGCTGGCGGCATAAGCGAAATCAAGAGGGCGGTTTGAAAAAAGAAAAAAACTTTCTTATATACTCAAAGCAATTACAAGCGATAAAATCTCGCCATTTGCACTGTTAAACTATGCTCAATGCGAAAGGTTCCTAACGTTTTCTCTAAATTTTATAGATTTGCCAAAAAAGGAAAAAAAAAATTAGTTCAAAAGTTTCCCATTCGGCTACTTTCCTAGACAAGTAATGTTCGCACCAGTACTTCTTTCTAGCAGCGGACATGATTAAACAAAACATCGCGCTCTACTACCAAAATAGGAGTGTTCCCAGATTTGCTACAGTGCTGGTAAAAAAATTGCATCACCCTCGTATTTTCACATCAATGGGATTATGTGAGAAGTTTTGGTCGACCGATTAACGATGAATGTATGTGAAATTCTGCAAAACTTATGAAATAAACATTTAACAGCAGGAACCCGATAATTGTTTACGTAGATCGGGGATGTTTTTGCTCATTTTTCTATTTCTGAACCTGCGTGTGAGTTAAGAGAAAAACCATTACTTAACCTTACGTCAATTTAAGTCTAATGGCAGGATAAAAGTTTTTAAATTAGTACCAATTCTGCCCTATGGCACAGAGCAGAATCATCCTGGAAAATGATGTTTGGAACTGAAGTAAAGTGATCCCTGATGGAAGGAAGCAATTTCTGCTCCAAACTGACAATATACACCTGAGCGTTAAATGTTCCTTCCACAAAGTGAAGTCCGCCAACTCCTTGTTCAGAAATGCATCCCCAAATCATCTGGGATACGGGGTGCTTGACTGTGTGCTGAATGCAGTCGGGATGATATTCCTCTCCTTTGCGACTCGGGTGATGCAATTTTTTTCATTAACATCACTGTACTTACATGGAATACACCGTCAGCTCAGTCATTTCCAGCCGAGGACTGCAGTTTCGTGCTTATTAGCACTCATCAGCCCGGCATAGGAAAGTGACTGAGCTGGAGATGGAAAACCTCTTAAGAAAGCCAAGAGTGCGAAACAAACTGGTAGCTAATACAGGATTAGCAGACCAGACGAGTGACCGAAGCAATGGTTCGGTTCAACTCGAAGATTGTTCAATCTTCGAGTTGAAGTGCTCAATCAAGCATTTCAAGTACTTCAAAACATATTATTAAATTATCATGCCTTGGCGCGAGTTTCGTTGTTGACGTTGTTGACGTCAGGAGCGTTACTCAATCATTCGCTATTATATATATATATATATATATATATATGAGGATTACATTATACATAGCTTTAGCGAAAACGAGAGAGAGAAAAAACAAGAACAACATAACCTGTCTGACTACGTGTTTTTGTTAATTTTTGTCTTTAAGTAAAATACCTGAAGCGTTAGAATAAGCTCGTTATATATTTTTGGAGAAATACGCAATATTAACGCACTTTTTTTTCATAACATTTTATTCCGTTGCTTATACTCACACCATCCTTTTGCATACCTTGCCAAAGTACAAAATCTAAATTCAATTTAGCGCTAAATTTAAAACAAAACCAACATTTGGCTATCTACCAAAACAGATAATTTTCTACCAGCCGATAAAAGCACTTAGACACTTAAAAGACTTATACCGTACCTTGGTTAAGCGATTTAAGTTTCAAAGAATTCCTTGACGTTTTCGTAAGATTAAACTTCCGTTTTCTAATAGCTTTGTAATTTAGTTTCCGAAGAATAGTTACAGTTATCGGGTTCAAACTGTGGCGTTACTACTTGACTTTTTTTTTTTTTTTTGGCTTTTAAAACATTTTTCGTCCAAGCCGTTAGTTTACTTTTTTACGAGGAAAAAATAACTATTGTTTTAGCTGAATTTCTCGTTCGAAAATAATGAAACTAATGGGATATAGGTTTTTGCATGAAAAATGTGTGTCTGATGTAAATGAGACTTTTGTTACTACATATTAGCTAAATTCCAATGCCTTCCACATTACAGTTTGTATTTAAGAATATTAGTGAGATATGACATAAATGTGAACTTTAACTGACAATACCATACATGAAAGGATCAGGTAAAATCTGTAAACGCATTATGTTTGAAAATACGCACTTACAACAGATAAAATATTTTACAAGTTAATCATTTTTTTATTGTTATTGGACCGGAATAAAGTGTTTTTTTTCTTTTTTCTTAGACACTTTAATTTTGTTTTTTTAAGTAATGTTTTTATACTTAGTACTCGCATTAGATGAAAATTAAAAAAAAAAAAAAATTCAAGCAACAGTTTCTAGTCAAACAAATCTTATGTTATTTTACATTCATGATTTGTCTTTGAATAATCCTAGTAAACACATTCTGAGAAAAACATATATTGATAGTTTAGTTCACGTTTCTGAACGCTTAGAAAAAAAATCTTTTAAAAAAATTAATTAATTTATTTTTAAAATTTACATTTGCGTTTACATTTTACTCCGGTACAAAAACAATAAAAAACAATGATTAACAGAAACTGACTTGGAAATAACTGGCTCAGGACTAAATCAATGACTAAAAAAATCAGAAAGCCAGCTAATTTTTGCAACAGAAGCCAGTTTTGATTTGAAAGTTGTCATTCAATAAGTATTAGTGCATATTTAAGTTTTTTCAAAAATGCAGAAGTATTTTCCAAAATCGAATAACAAAGGGAAATGTTCAAACTCAATTTTTATGTATGTTCGTTTCTTAGGATAAAGTAAATCATAAGGCTGCCACAAAAATATCTAGTGTTGACAACGCGTGGTAAGAAATCGTGACTGGAACTTGAGACGCTCCTACTGACTGCTGATCACTTGAAACCTCATGAATAGTAATTAACGTTAGAGACATATTACAAAGAGACCTAATAAAGGCTAAATACAGTTGAAAAAATATTTCTTCTCACTGAATTATTCGCATCATTGAGCGTCAAGTAGCTACATGCATTTTGAACGCCTTTTAGAACAGCAGATGTAAAGTTATTTACTAATTTTCTGTAAATAATGTCATCTTTCATAAGGAAAATATTTATAATTTTTTTTTTTTTTTTTTGCAGTTTTCCGTAAATGGTTTTACGCACTTTTTTCGAATCGACATATCATATTTAATTCAAGGCAACTCAAAATTGTAGTTGCTTTCCTTTTCAGTCACAAATGTACCATATTTTAAAACAAAATGCTTATTTGAATGATATGCCGTATTTAAATAATTATTTTTGATGTTTTAGTTTCTGTAGACACTATACCATAATCATAAAATTAAAAGCATATCTATTTAAACTTCACCAAAATACAAAAAAAAAGCTTTACTCCAAATGTTTTGAATACATGTTTGCACTTAATTAAAATTTAATATCCTGATATTTATAAGCGATGAACCGTCTTTTAGATTATCGATTTTGAGTGAACTTCAGTCCTCATCATTTAAAGCAAAATATTTGTCATGTCGTCAGATTTAAATTCTCACACGCTGAAAGTATGCATAAAATAAATACAAATTTAGAGTTCATGCCTCTAAATGCTGTTTTAAAATATGCCTCGCATATATTTGCTTTGGAAACATTTTACATTTCCAAGTGAAATTACTTGAAATTCTAGATTTGATTCTGAAGCTGTGACTTTTGCAGTGAAATTCAAAAAGTTACATTTACAAAAGAAGAAAAATACTTTTACGCAACGTTTTAACTTACAACTTTCTAAAAATATTAATGGGGCAGAAATAGTTTTCGTATTTCCTTATTTGTGTTAGCTCTACAGGCGAGTTAATTGTTGAAGACAAATATTGTCGAACTTTACTATCACTAGCGTTTAGTTGAGGTCATAGATTGTTTTTAAAGATATCATTTAGCACAGTAGAACCAGTTCTTTAAAACTGTTCAATGTCTTCTTAAATAATTTAATTGTTATTTAGATTCAAAATCTATCCCATTAAAAAGAGCCAATCCTTATTCATTTTGATATGACACAAACGAATATGATGTTTAAAATCTTTATTTAACTTTTATTTACTCGATAGCTGAAAATCATATGGTATTTACGAATTTCCCAATATTGGTACTTTATACAGTATGTTTATAACCTCTTGGACAAATCTTTACGGGGAGATAGTATACATTAGAATAAAAAATTTTATGTCAAAACTAAGGGTCAAAATTGTCTTCCAGAGGCGATAGGTGGTATTAAAATTTCAAATGATCATAAAAAACGGAAAAAAATGGTCATTGTTGCGGTTTTTGCTAAAATTATTCTTTATATCAGATTTTCTTGGAAATTTTTTTGGAAGGTGTAGTTTAAAAATGCCGATAAAGGGCATTTTAGACTTTGGAGTAAGGTAAAACTATTTTTTACCACTATTTCATTAAACTTTTTTAATGCTTGGACTCAAATTTAAATTTTCATCACAAAATCAGAAAGATTGGGAGTGGTTAAGTAGCGTAAACTGAACTGTCTTCAAATCTTGAAATATACTTTGTCACAAGAAACTGTATGCATCAAGAATAAATTGAAATGCAACCAACAAATTCGGCAGGAATGTAGTTTGGAAAGAAATGATTTAAATTTCGTCGCTAGTGAGGAAAGGGTAAACGCGATATGCGCACACAGGTTGCGCAGATATTTACGACAGAAAGTGGGGAAGCATGTGTCAAGCAGCACTTCAAACGAAACTGTCGTGTTGTAAGGACGCTATTGTAACTA